>NW_025533479.1:750000-877500 GCF_020615455.1 Coregonus clupeaformis
TGACAGTACATTATTTATTCACTATGTTGTTTTTCTTACCATCTTCTGAGTCATGACGGTGAGGAAATCAGAGAAGGAGATCTTTCCTGTTCCGTCCTTATCCACCTCTGTTATCATCCTCTTAATCTCCTCTTTCTTAGGCTCAAACCCCAGCGCCCTCATAGCAACCTAGAGAGAGATAGATAGATAGATAGATAGATAGATAGATAGATAGATAGATAGATAGATAGATAGATAGATAGATAGATAGATAGATAGATAGATAGATAGATAGATAGATAGATAGATAGATAGATAGATAGATAGATAGATAGATAGATAGATAGATAGATAGATGGTTGGTTAAAATCAGGTGTGTTAGTGTTGAGTTGGAACAAAAGCTTGCACACCCCGTAGCTCCCCAGGACTACCTTTGTTGACCAACACTGTATTAATAAGCATTATGGGTACTGTAGTACATCATGTTACACAAACACTGTCCCTGTGCATAACCCCTAACCCTGAACCTCTGCCCCCTGACCTTTAGCTCCTTGACGTCAATGTGTCCGGAGGCGTCGGTGTCAAAAAGTTCAAAGGCCTCTCTGATCTCCTGTTTCAGCTCCTCAGTGACCTCCGACTTTGGGCTGGACTTCTTCCTGGGGGGAGGGACCGGACCCAGGGACGGCCTCTTTACAATGGTCGCCTATCGATGGCAACAAGGAAGCACATTAAGGGTTGATGGGCGCATCTCAATGGTGATAAGTAGATTCCTTGTCTAATCTCCTTCAGTCCAGCTATTTTAGACTATTGAGATGCAGCCAGGGAAAGCCTTAGAAGGGTGTGATTTCAATTGATCTTTATAGACAAGTCATCTTGTATCTGCATAGGGCCATTTCAATGTAAAGTCAGATAGCTTCGGGGAAACATGGCATAAATAGGGAGACAATTTATGTAATTTAAAAAAACATGACCAGTCCTAAAGAAGGAATGCAACAGAAGGAATGCTTTCAGGATTTGGGAAAATATGCATCATTGCTTTTTTCATATTCCATTATTAGCTCTATCAGATAATATGCACTTTTTATTTAACTAGGCAAGTCAGTTAAGAATACATTCTTATTTACAATGACGGCCTACACCGGCCACACCCGGACGACGCTGAGCCAATTGTGCGCCGCCCTATGGGACTCCCAATCACGGCCGGTTGTGATACAGCCTGGAATCGAACCAGGGGGTCTGTAGTGACGCCTCAAGCACTGAGATGCAGTGCCTTAGACCGCTGCGCCACTCGGGAGCTTCCATTTGAGTAATAAGCAAGCCTAGTATTCCTCTCGCACAGCCAGTTAGGGTTAATACAGGTTGTGGTAGCCTCAGTGTATGGAGTCCTTTTGTAACTTGTAGCAGAAGCACAAGGAGCATCAAAACAGAACTGCAAAACCGTTCATTGCGCTCCGGCATGGGCATACTCACCATTTCAGATTATCACTTTTGCGAAGACAGCAACAAGAGAACCGTAGATTTACTGAAGAGTGTTCTGTCTAATGTGTTGACGTCGCCCCTCTCTCTCCTCCTATCATCCAGGCAGAGATGAGATCATAGACAGAAAAACGGACCGTTTATTATAGACATGCAGTTATTATCAGCCGAGCATATTACAATGTTAAAATAGGGTTAATATAATGTTTGAGTAATAAAATAAGATTTCCAGTCAATGAGCGCAGTATTCAGTCAGTGCTATAATCATTTTGATCAGTGCCTGTGAATGCGCACTTCATTTAGCTCAATCTACACTCCGGGTGTGCAAAATAGAACATTCAGAATTGAAACAATTCGTACGAACGTGCCGAGCAAGCTAAATCGAGTACACCTAGTCGGGCGAGAAGATTATTGGTTGTTGACGACATGTGGTATAAAACGCTATACGACAATTGGCTTCATTGATCGTTGAATCTCTGATCCAGAATCTGTTCTCCGTGCGCCAACTCATCTCAAACCGAGGTGTGTGAAATATAAAAACAGATACAGGATCAGGTTTAGGTGCGTTCATACTCTACCCACTGTGGGTGTGGTCTCACTGTGGCTATGTCCCGGTTGGTCAGAGCAGTGGCGTTCTTTGACGTAGGCTCCACTCCATTGGCTCTTCGAGCATGCCACCTTTACACCCAAACTCCAGTCCACCCAACGAGAGCGCCTCTCGCGCTCAGCTGATACAGGGTTTATTATTTGTGCGCGGGTCAATACATACAGTTGCAGAACAGATGAAACTGGTAAACGATAAGCATGTTCACTTATTTGATAGCATATTACAGTGTCTTTATATTGTAAACTTGTCTCGAAATAGACTAAAGGTGTTTACTTGTAGTCTTCATCATGCTTCAATTGTCCATGTGACATGATCTTGTCAAAATGTTTTCGAACGAGGGAACATTTAACCAAATACTGTATTTTCTCTGCCAGTTTGTCTCCCGACACCGACAACTCACCTGCAGTTTGCCATGGCCACGCGCATACGACCGGTGAGTGCGCGGCAGTTTGTAGAAAATATCAAATTCTGAGCTATATGCCACATGTTCAGTGGTGTATTTGTTCTTCTCATATGTCTTGTGGTTGTCGGTGTTTCATTGTTTCATTGTATCATAGTGTTTATTTTTTTGTCTCTTTACTGAATGTTGTCCCTCTATCCCTCTACAGAGCAGTAAGCGGTGTGCAGTGATAGGAGGCTCTGGGTTCCTGGGTAGACACCTGGTAGAGAAGCTATTGGATAAGGGCTACACTGTGTCCGTGTTTGACATCAGACAGAGCTACGAACTACCTGGCGTTACCTTCCACCAGGGAGACCTCTGTGACAAACAGGTGAGTCTGTCTGTCTGTCTATGAAGAGTCTGTGCACTGAGCCGTTTGGGGCCTGCTATATGACCTTGTTATGGTCTATGGCCTTTGAACTGTGGCTCGTGTGTACACATTAGGCCTGTGTGTGTCTTCGTGTTTGCTTTTGTGTGCGTTCTATGTGTGTCTGCATCTGAACATCATTGTGTGTGTGTGTGTCCCTATCCCAGGCTCTCCTAACAGCCCTCCAAGATGTCTCCCTGGTGTTCCACTGTGCCTCTCCAGCCCCAGCCAGTGATGACAAGGCTTTGTTCCAGAGAGTCAACATCCAAGGGACACAGACTGTCCTACAGGCCTGCACTGAGGCTGGAGTACAGGTAGGGGGCAGTATAGAGTTGTTATTGGACAGACAGGTGTGTCATACAAGATATTACAATAAAGACTGACTCAATTCAATGAAAGAAATGCTCTGTTAAAATACTTGGACATTCTCCCTTCTTTGATGTAATTACTGATCTAGTAAATAGATAGTCGGTATAGGGGACTAACAGTTAAGGTGATATAATTACTGATCGTCAGTTCTGTCTGTCTACTGTAGAAAGTGGTACTGACCAGCAGTGCCAGTGTGGTGTTTGAAGGAACAGACATCAAGGATGGGAGAGAAGACCTTCCCTATGCCAAGAAGCCCATCGACTACTACACAGAGACCAAGATAGAACAGGAGAAGGTGAGGACACTACTACACAGAGACCAAGATAGAACAGGAGAAGGTGAGGACACTACTACACAGAGACCAAGATAGAACAGGAGAAGGTGAGGACACTACTACACAGAGACCAAGATAGAACAGGAGAAGGTGAGGACACTACTACACAGAGACCAAGATAGAACAGGAGAAGGTGAGGACACCACTACACAGAGACCAAGATAGAACAGGAGAAGGTGAGGACACTACTACACAGAGACCAAGATAGAACAGGAGAAGGTGAGGACACCACTACACAGAGACCAAGATAGAACAGGAGAAGGTGAGGACACCACTACACAGAGACCAAGATAGAACAGGAGAAGGTGAGGACACCACTACACAGAGACCAATATAGAACAGGAGAAGCTTGTTTATTTTGTAGAATAGCCTTATCATAGTTATGTTAATGGTACCAGAGCATTGCTAGGGGAGAGAACTTGCCTACACATGAAGACATTGATGCTGGCTACATACCTACATGTTACATACATTCTACAAACTCCACATCTGCTCCACATGAAATAATTAATGTTATCCTTTTTCTCCATCTTGTCTCTCTGTGGTGTCTCAGCTGGTTCTGAAGGCCTGTGACAAAGAGAAGGGTCTCCTGACGGTGGCCATCCGACCTCACGGTATCTTCGGCCCCCGGGACCCCCAGCTGGTGCCTATCCTGGTCGACACGGCACGCAGGGGCAAGATGAAGTTCATCATCGGGTCAGTCAGTCATACACAGAACTGGAATGAAACATCGACTCTTCCCTAGACATAGTGGGATCGACCAAAGTTAAAGTTTTATGGATATGGGGCTGTCCTAGTTGATATTGTCTCTCTGTCTACCTCTTTCTGTTCTCTCTCTCTCTCTCTCTCTCTCTCTCTCTCTCTCTCTCTCTCTCTCTCTCTCTCTGTCTCTCTCGCTGTCTCTGTAGTGATGGTTCTAACCTGGTGGATTTCACCTTTGTGGACAATGTGGTTCATGGACACATCCTGGCAGCTGAGAGTCTGAGGCCAGAGTCTCCTATCTGTGGCAAGGTAGGAACCCTCCATATGGTGTAGCTCATACGGTAGACCTGCCTGCTCTGTACGACTGTATGATGATGATGATGACCAATGGGGTCAACTGTTCCGTGTTCGAAGAAAGAGATGCCTTTCGAACTCACACAATGTTTGTTGGGTTCAAACTAACCTCGTCCCATGCTCAATTACTACCGGTGCCCCCGCACATTGACTCTGTACCGGTACCCCCTGTATATAGCCTCGCTATTGTTATTTTATGCTAATAGTCCGGGTAGCCATGATTAGCTGTTCAGGAGTCTTATGGCTTAGGGGTAGAAGCTGTTAAGAAGCCTTTTGGACCTAGAATTGGCGCTCCGGTACCGCTTGCCGTGCGGTAGCAGAGAGAACAGTCTAGGAAGCTTGGCCCCAGTGATGTACTGGGCCGTACGCACTACCCTCTGTAGTGCCTTGGGGTCGGAGGCCGAGCAGTTGCCGTACCAGGCAGAGATGCAATCAGTCAGGATGCTCTCGATGGTTCAGCTGTATAACTTTTTGAGGATCTGAGGACCCATGCCAAATCTTTTCAGTCTCCTTAGGGGGAATAGGCTTTGTCTTGCCCTCTTCACGACTGTCTTGGTGTGTTTGGACCATGATAGTTTGTTGGTGATGTGGACACCAAGGAACTTGAAGCTCTCAACCTGTTCCACTACAGCCCGTCGATGACAATGGGGGCGTGCTCAGTCCTCTTTTTTTTTCCTGTAGTCCACAATCATCTCCTTTGTCTTGATCACGTTGAGGGAGAGATTGTTGTCCTGGCACCACACGGCCAGGTCTATGACCTCCTCCCTATAGGCTGTCTCATCGTTTTCGGTGATCAGGCCTACCACTGTTGTGTCGTCGGCAAACTAAATGATGGTTTTGGAGTAGTGCCTGGCCATGCAGTCATGGGTGAACAGAGAGTACAGGAGGGGACTGAGCACGCACCCCTGAGGGGCCCCCGTGTTGAGGAGCGTGGCAGATGTGTTGTTACCTACCCTTACCACCTGGCGGCCCACCTGGCGGCCCGTCAAGAAGTCCAGGATCCAGATGCAGAGGGAGTTGTATAGTCGCAGGGTCCTTAGCTTAGTGATGAGCTTTGAGGGCACTATGGTGTTGAACGCTGAGCTGTAGTCAATGAATAGCATTCTCACATAGGTATTCCTCTTGTCAAGGTGGGAAAGGGCAGTGTGGCGTGCAATAGAGATTGCATCATCTGTGGATCTGTTGGGCGGTATGCAAATTAAGTGGGTCTAGGATTTCTGGGATAATGGTGTTGATGTGAGCCATGACCAGCCTTTCAAAGCACTTCATGGCTATAGATGTGAGTGCTACGGGTCGGTAGTCATTTAGGCAGGTTACCTTAGAGTTATTTGGCACAGGGACTATGGTGGTCTGCTTGAAACATGTTGGTATTACAGACTCAGTCAGGGACATGTTGAAAATGTCAGTGAAGACACTTGCCAGTTGGTCAGCACATGCTCGGAGTACACGTCCTGGTAATCCGTCTGGCCCTGCGGCCTTGTGAATGTTGACCTGTTTAAAGGTCTTACTCACATCGGCTACGGAGAGTGTGATCACATAGTCATCCGGAACAGCTGATGCTGTCATGCATGCCTCAGTGTTGCTTGCCTCGAAGCGAGCATAGAAGTGGTTTAGCTCGTCTGGTAGGCTTGTGTCACTGGGCAGCTCGCGGCTGTGCTTCCCTTTGTAGTCTTTAATAGTTTTCAAGCCCTGCCACATCCGACGAGCGTCAGAGCCGGCGTAGTACGATTCAATCTTAGTCCTGTATTGACTCTTTGCCTGTTTGATGGCATAGCAGGATTTCTTATAAGTGTCCGGGTTAGAGTCCCGCTCCTTGAAAGCGGCAGCTCTACCCTTTAGCTCAGTGCGGATGTTGCCTGTAATCCATGGCTTCTGGTTGGGTATGTACGTACGGTCACTGTGGGGACTAAGGCATCAATGCACTTATAGATGAAGCCATTGACTGATGTGGTGTACTCCTCAATGCTATCTGAAGAATCCCGGAACATGTTCCAGTCTGTGCTAGCAAAACAGTCCTGTAGCTTAGCATCTGCGTCATCTGACCACTTCCTTATTAACTGAGTCACTGGTGCTTCCTGCTTTAGTTTTTGCTTATAAGCAGGAATCAGGAGGATATAGTTATGGTCAGATTTGCCAAATGGAGGGCGAGGGAGAGCTTTGTACGTCTCTGTGTGTGGAGTAAAGGTGGTCTAGAGTTTTTTTTCCTCTGGTTGCACATTTCACATGCTGGTAGAAATTAGGTAGAACGGATTTAAGTTTCCCTGCATTAAAGTCCCCGGCCACTAGGAGCGCTGCCTCTGGATGAGCGTTTTCCCGTTTACTTATGACCTTATACAGCTCATTGAGTGTAATCAGCATCGGTTTGTGGTGGTAAATAGACAGCTACGAAAAATATAGATGAAAACTCTCTTGGTAAATAGTGTGGTCTACAGCTTATCATAAGGTACTCTATCTCAGGCGAGCAAAACCTCAAGACTTCCTTAGTATTTGATTTTATGCACCAGCTGTTGTTTACAAATATACACAGACCGCCACCCCTTGTCTTACCGGAGTCAGCCGTTGTATCCTGCCGATGTAGTGTATATCCCGCCAGCTGTATGTTATCCATGTCGTCGTTCAGCCACGACTCGGTGAAACATAAGATATTACAGTTTTTAATGTCCCGTTGGTAGGATAACCGTAATCTTAGGTCATCCAATTTATTTCAAATGATTGAAGATTGGCTAATAGGATTGATGGAAGAGGCAGTTTACTCGCTCGCCGTCAGATCCTTACAAGGCACCCCGACCTACGTCCACGATATCTCCGTCTCTTTCTCATGCGAATGACGGGGATTTGGGCCGAATGACGGGGATTTGGGCCTCTTTTAATAAAAAATATTTGTCCAATACGAGGTGAGTAATCGCTGTCCTGATATCCAGAAGCTATTTTTGGTAGCAGAAACATTATGTACAGAATAAATTACAAATAACGCGAAAAAACACACATAATTGTACAATTGGTTAGAGGGCTGTAAAATATAATTTAGTACACAGACCCGCGAGCCGCTGCGGCCCCTCATGAGTTCTGATTTGTTGTGGCCCCACCCCCGATCAAAGTTGCCCATCCCTGTGCAAGATGGTGATGGACTGAGAGATCAGCCAATGAAAATCCAGCGGGATTTTCCCGCTCCGATCAAGTCTCTTTCTGAGGCGCTGTGAAACCAGACTGTTCGAAAAAGAAAGAGCTGGCAGGTGGACGAGATTAGGTTCTAACTAATGTATGACTACAGAATAGTAATGTCTTAACTTTGTCAACCCTAACTCTGTCAACATTTAAGATTTTATCAATCTGTATTGACTGGTCTTCCTCCCCCTCCAGGCATACCACATCACTAATGACGAGCCTGTCCGGTTCTGGGACTTCATGGCAGATATTCTAGTAGGTCTGGGCTACGCTGCTCCGCGCTACCACCTTCCGTACACACTAGTCTACGGGCTGGCTCTGCTGCTGTGGCTGCTGTCCCTGTTACTACGCCCCCTAGTGGCCTTCAAGCCCACCTTCACCCCCATGAGGGTGGCCCTGGCAGGTACACACCACTTCTACAGCTGCTCCAGAGCCAAGCAGGACATGGGGTACAAGCCTGTGGTTAGTCTAAAGGACGGGATCAGACGCACGGTGGAGAGCTATCCTCATCTACGACATGGAGCATGATGGTAGCCTGGAAACCAAACTGATATGCTCTGTGAAACAATGGTGAAATGGATCGTATCAGCTTGGATTCGAGGCTAGTGATATGGAGCCTCACGGCTGAATCCTAATTTGAGATCTATGCACATAACTTGGTCATTTTAGTAAAATCATGCACTGATGTCAATGGGATAAAAACAATAAGCTGGGAGTTGTGTACAGTTCTCAGTACAGTTCTCAAGTTAAGATTCAACCCCAAGGGATGGACTGTGTTTCATTCTCTCACCAGTGTCTTAAGACTTGTTCGTTAGGTTAAAAAAAAAATATTTTCAAACTCACATATTTTTGGGCCCATAATACTAACTGGGGGAATGAGCCTTTGAAATGAGTGTGTTCTCTCATAATGTCTGTAGGCCTGTATGAGGATCTGTGAACACTCACCTTTTCTAGAACTTTCAGTACTCCATTTTTGCCTGGCTTCAGTACCTGTCTTCACCAATAGAGAGCAGCACACATTTCTTCTCTATGTGGAATGTGAATACACAATCTAACATGGAGATGTTTCCAGCACTTCCACTTGCCATTATTCACAAACACTAATTTTGATGTATGAGTGAAACATTTACTGTGACTGTTTTCCCTTTACAGCTATCTTGTTTATGTTCTCTTATACAAATCACAAGCAACCATGCAGTTTGTTCACTTCAAATAAAATGTGTTATACATTCCTAAATCTAAACATTGCACAGTTTGTTTATTAAAACACTTAGAAAGAATGTGTTTGTATATTAACCAACATTGTCAACATATAATATAACGTTTGTTTACCCTCATTAGAAAATATAGTTAGCTAAAGACAAATGTTTGCATGTTTTGAAGCATTTATCCACCATGACTCAGGCAAGCCCCGCCCTTATTTTTTCCAAAGCCGATATCACAGGATTAATGTTAGTATGATGTGTATTTAAGACAAAGACAAACTGTATTGCAATGTACAGTACCAGTCAAAATGTTGGACACACCTACTCATTCAAGGGTTTTTCTTAATTTTTTTTACGATTTTCTACATTGTAGAATAATAGTGAAGACATTAAAACTATGAAATAACACATATGGAATCATGTAGTAACCAAAAAAGTGTTAAACAAATCAAAATATATTTCATATTTGAGATTCTTCAAATCGTCACCCTTTGCCTTGATGACAGCTTTGCACACTCTTGGCATTCTCTCAACCAGCTTCATGAGGTAGTCACCTGGAATGCATTTCAATTAACAGGTGTGCCTTGTTAAAAGTTAATTTGTGGAATTTCTTTCCTTAATGTGTTTGAGCCAATCAGTTGTGTTGTGACAAGGAAGGGGTGGTATACAGAAGATAGCCCTATTTGGTAAAAGACCAAGTCCATATTATGGCAAGAACAGCTCAAATAAGCAAAGAGAAACGACAGTCCATCATTACTTTAAGACATGAAGGTCAGTCAATCTGGAAATTGTCAAGAACTTTGTGAAAGTTTCTTCAAGTGCAGTCGCAAAAACCATCAAGCGCTATGATGAAACTGGCTCTCATGAGGACCACCACAGGAATGGAAGACCCAGACTTACCTCTGCTGCAGAGGATAAAAGTTCATTAGAGTTACCAGCCTCAGAAATTGCAGGCCAAATAAATGCTTCACAGAGTTCAAGTAACAGACACATCTCAACATCAACTGTTCAGAGGAGACAGCGTGAATCAGGCCTTCATGGTCAAATTGCTGCAAAGAAACCACTAATAAAGGACACCAATAACAAGAAGAGACTTGCTTGGGCCAAGAAACACGAGCAATGGACATTAGATCGGTGGAAATCTGTCCAAATGTGAGATTTTTGGTTTCAACCGCCGTGTCTTTGTGAGTAGGTGAACGGATGATCTCCGCATGTGTGGTTCCCACCGTGAAGCATGGAGGAGGAGGTGTTATGGTATGGGGGTGCTTTGCTGGTGACACTGTCTGTGATTTATTTAGAATTCAAGGCACACTTAACCAGCACGGCTACCACAGCATTCTGCAGTGATACGCCATCCTATCTGGTTTGGGCTTAATGGGACTATCATTTGTTTTTCAACAGGACAATGACCCAACACACCTCCAGGCTGTGTAAGGGCTATTTTACCAAGAATGAGAGTGTTGGAGTGCTGCATCAGATGACCTGGCCTCCACAATCCCCCGACCTCAACCCAATTGAGATGGTTTGGGATGATTTGGAACGCAGAGTGAAGGAAAAGCAGCCAACAAGTGCTCAGCGTATGTGGGAACTCATTCAAGACTGTTGGAAAAGCATTCCTCATGAAGCTGGTTGAGTGAATGCCAAGAGTGTGCAAAGCTGTCATCAAGGCAAAGGGTGGCTACTTTGAAGAATCTAAAATATATTTTGATTTGTTTAACACTTCTTTGGTTACTACATGATTCCATATGTGTTATTTCATAATTTTGATGTCTTCACTATTATTCTACAATGTAGAAAATAGTAAAAATAAAGAAAAACCCTTGACTGAGTAGGTGTGTCCAAACTTTTGACTGGTACTGTATGTCATAGAACAGTAGTTCACAGAACAGAAAGGGATGGGCAACTATTCTCTCTCTCTCTCTCCGTCATCCTCCCTTTTCTACATTCCAGCTGTCTTACTGTCACAATGACATGATTTCCTCTCATAAACTTACCCTGTAACACTTATTAAAGCTGATCACAGTGAAAGGTATCGTTTCGGTGCATTAGCGTCAAAGCATCTTATAGTGGTCCTCTGTAGCTCAGCTGGTAGAGTACGGCGCTTGTAACGTCAAGGTAGTGGGTTCGATCCCCGGGACCACCCATACACAAAAATGTATGCACGCATGACTGTAAGTCGCTTTGGATAAAAGCGTCTGCTAAATGGCATAAAATAAAAATAAATAAAAAAGGTCAATCACAGTGACTTTAACTGTGGCACTTAGTGACAGGGCCAGGGAGAGTGGCTTTTGGTGCATGTTTGGCATTCCACCTGTTGGTGTGGTGAGGGAAGGAGAGAGAGGGGTTAAAATGAGATACCTGGTGGGTGAGAGGGAGAGCGGGAGAGCGGGCGGGGCGGGGCGGGGCGGGGCGGGGGGGGTGTTCAGATGTGATACCACACATTATCTTGTTGGTGTGGTAAGGGAGCGAGAGAGGGCGGGGGTTCAGATACCACACATTATCCTGTTGGTGTGGTGAAGGAGGGAGACAGAGAGAGTATGAAAAATGTATGCACTCACTAACTGTAAGTCACTGGATAAGAGCGTCTGCTAAAATGACTAAAATGTAATGGTGGGAGAGAGAGAGAGAGAGGGAGAAAGCGATGGAGGGCGGTGGTTAGGTTGAAATGCCTGACAATACTTCCAGTATAATGGGCCATGATGAGACTGCTGCTGGGCTGAGCTGTTCAACTGGTTTACCCCTCAGAGAGCAAGGAAGAGAGAGGGAGGGAGAGAGAGCGAGAGGGGGAGAGAGAGCGAGAGGGGGAGAGAGAGGGAGAGAGAGCGGGAGGGGGAGAGAGAGGGAGAGAGAGCGGGATGAGGGGGGTTGAGAAGAGCAATGAGGTACAATAGACTTCACAGTTTACAGCTGAAGTGAAACTTTGGCACTAAAACCAACCAGTTTCCTCATCCTTACTCTCTCTACTACAGTGAACCTGCATGGCTGAGTAAAGAGATAGTAATGTGTAAATGAATGTCCCTGAGAGTTGCATTGTGACATTCCTCCCAAGTCCCCACCCTATTCCATTTGAAAAAGGCTGGGTAAATGTATGCACGCTATGTGTGTGATTGTTTCTGTAACTAAATAGGGGTGGGGTTATGTACTGTAAACTTAGTACAGTATCTGGTGTGGACACTCATTTTCAGAGTTCCTCTATTATGTTTCTATTGACAACCGCTTTGGAGCAGATCATAGTTGTTGGACGCAGGTGTTCTGAGAAAGTGTGTCATCACTCACACACACACGCATGGGCACACGCAAGCACACACACACACACACACACACACACACACGGATGGCTATCATCTGTGAGCTAACACCCTGTTCTGCCTACGTCTGCACCTCATGGTCCCATGGTTGACCCATTCATAGGTCAGCTGACTGACCGTGTTACCCAGACTGCTATTAACTTAGACAGACCCTATCGAGATGAGGCATGTTTTAATGGGGATAGAACATAATTGCCTCTAGTTTGAAATAGAAATAGAGAGGCGTATTGAACTCATAACATTACAAAGCAAATAGCAGTCCTGGTGTTTGCTTTGGGATTGTGAAACACTTTGAAGTACATTAGACTTGAAAGTGTCACCCAATTGTTAGAGAATAGTCACTGTTCTCAGATGTGTTGATGTCTTGTCTCTGATTGTGTTGGTTGATGTCTTTGTCTCTGATGTCTTTGTCTCTCTCTCTCTCTCTCTCTCTCACACACACACACACACACACACACACACACACACACACACACACACACACACACACACACACACACACACAGAGCGAGTTTAGTACAACTAACTTTTTGGGGAAACAAAATTCAGTCCCATTCAAAATCCTATTTTCCCTAACCCTTAACCCCAAAACCTAACCCTAAAACCAACCCTAACTCCTAAACCTAATTCTAACCCTAACACTAATTCTAACCTTAACCCTAAACCCCCTAGAAATAGCATTTGACCTTGTGGGGACTAACAAAATGTCCCCAGTTGGTCAAATATTGGTTTGTTTACTACTCTTGTGGGGACTTCTGGTCCCCACCAAGTATACATTTACATTTTAGTCATTTAGCAGACGCTCTTATCCAGAGCAACTTACAGTTAGTGAGTGCATACATTTTCATACCGGCCCCCCGTGGGAAACGAACCCACAACCCTGGCGTTGCAAACGCCATTCTCTACCAACTGAGCTACACAGGACCTACTTAAACACGTCCACACACACACACACCCACCCACCCCCACCCTTACCCCGGGTGGTGGCGTAGCCTCTCTGACTGGCTGAGCTAGTCTGTGTCCACGCCCGTACCTGTTCAAACACCTGTAAGCTTGTCACACAGAAAACACTTTCCCTCTCTCTGTTCACAGACACACACCTATCAGTCTTTACCCATACTGTTCTCTCTCACCTGCTCTCAATCTACTGTGTGGAATTCTCTACAGTTTGGGAGACCGTCTGTGGATACAGTATCCAGTGAAAGTAGGTACTTTTTTATTCTCATTTCCATCTAGGTACTTATTAGGTTAGTATGTGCCATGTTTGTCCGGGTTTAGAATTTGGATTCTCTCTTCTTGACATTGTTTTGAGTGGCGCAGTGGTTTAAGGCACTGCATTGCAGTGCTAGCTGTGCCACTAGAGATCCTGGTTCAAATCCAGGCTCTGTCGTAGCCGGCCGCTACCGGGAGACCCATGGGGCGGCGCACAATTGGCCCAGGGTAGGGGGGGGGAATGGCCGGCAGGGATGTAGCTCAGTTGGTAGAGCATGGCGTTTGCAACGCCAGGGTTGTGGGTTTGATTCCCACAGGGGGCCAGTATGAAAAAAATCTATATAATAATGTATGCACCAACTAACTGTAAGTCGCTCTGGATAAGAGCGTCTGCTAAATGACTAAAATGTAAATGTTTCTTGACCCTCACTTTTTGAATCAATCATATCCTATGCTAACTGTTTATGTTATGCTAACTCCTCAGACAGACGTGTGATGGTTGTCAGGCAGTCTGTTTGTCCTCTCAGAACCATTATACTCACTGCCTTGTTTGCTCACCATGATCACCGCCTGTCTGTCAGAAGAGTTTCCATCCTGTTGCTCCCTTACCGTAGCTTATCATTTCTCATTTAACGTGTGTGTGTGCTGGTGGTGTGTATCATGTCAAATGTATCGTTTTGTAGACTGGTGTGTATCATGTCAAATGTATCGTTTGTAGACTGGTGTGTATCATGTCAAATGTATCGTTTTGTAGACTGGTGTGTATCATGTCAAATGTATCGTTTGTAGACTGGTGTGTATCATGTCAAATGTATCGTTTGTAGACTGGTGTGTATCATGTATGATCGATACAATATCTAAGCCTTCAGTCTATTAAGTCTGTCAACACCGCCAGATGATATTCGGAAAGAGCGATTTTACATTATTACTGAAACAGGATACAAGTGGAAAATATAAAGATCCAGTCCATTTAAAACATTGGAGGCCCCTTACACTTCAGTGTTGTGATGCAGAAATTCGAGCAAAATGTATAGCGCATAGAATTAAAAAGGTATTGTCGGAAATTATTCATTCTAATCAGACATGTTTTTTACATGGGCGATACATTGGAGATAATATAAGGCAAGTACTGGAAACAATAGAACACTATGAAAAATCTGGGAAACCAGGCCTGCTATTCATAGCAGACTTCGAAAAGGCATTTGATAAAGTACGACTGGGGTTTATATATAAATGCCTGGAGCATTTGAATTTTGGAGAATCTCTTATAAAATGGGTTAAAATCATGTATAGTAACCCTAGGTGTAAAATAGGAAATAATGGCTATTTCTCTGAAAGTTTTAAACTGTCAAGAGGAGTGAAACAAGGTTGTCCACTATCGGCATATCTATTTATTATGGCCATCGAAATGTTAGCTATTAAAATCAGATCCAACAATAATATCAAGGGATTAGACATCCAGGGCTTAAAAACAAAGGTGTCATTGTACGCTGATGATTCATGTTTTCTTTTAGATCCACAACTTGAATCCCTCCACAGCCTCATAGAGGATCTAGATACATTTTCCAACCTCTCTGGATTACAACCAAATTATGATAAATGTACTATATTACATATTGGATCACTAAAACATACAATTTCTACATTACCATGTAGTTTAGACCTATCATTAAAAGCTTCAGTCATACAAAAGTTATACTTAAATCTGAACTGGTTCTCTAGCAAATTAGTAAGATTGTCTCACCCAATGTTCAAAAAAGGCCTTTTTCCCTTTATTTTTTATTTTTTTATTTTATTTTTTTATTTCACCTTTATTTAACCAGGTAAGCCAGTTGAGAACAGGTTCTCATTTACAACTGCGACCTGGCCAAGATAAAGCAAAGTAGTGCAATAAAAACAACACAGAGTTACATATGGGGTAAAAAAAAACATAAAGTCAGAAATACAACAGAAAATATATATACAGTGTGTGCAAATGTAGCAAGTTATGGAGGTAAGGCAATAAATAGGCTATAGTGCAGAATAATTACAATAGTATTAACACTGGAATGCTAGATGTGCAAGAGATTATGTGCAAATAGAGATACTGGGGTGCAAAAGAGCAAAATAAATAACAATATAGGGATGAGGTAGTTGGGTGGGCTAATTTCAGATGGGCTGTGTACAGGTGCAGTGATCGGTAAGGTGCTCTGACAACTGATGCTTAAAGTTATTGAGGGAGATAAGAGTCTCCAGCTTCAGAGATTTTTGCAATTCGTTCCAGTCACTGGCAGCAGAGAACTGGAAGGAATGGCGGCCAAAGGAGGTGTTGGCTTTGGGAATGACCAGAGAGATATACCTGCTGGAGCGCAGACTACGGGTGGGTGCTGCTATGGTGACCAATGAGCTAAGATAAGGCGGGGATTTGCCTAGCAGTGATTTATAGATGGCCTGGAGCCAGTGGGTTTGACGACGAACATGTAGTGAGGACCAGCCAACAAGAGCGTACAGGTCACAGTGGTGGGTAGTGTATGGGGCTTTGGAGACAAAACGGATGGCACTGTGATAGACTACATCAATTTGCTGAGTAGAGTGTTGGAGGCTATTTTGTAAATGACATCGCCGAAGTCAAGGATCGGTAGGCTAGTCAGTTTTACGAGGGCATGTTTGGCAGCATGAGTGAAGGAGGCTTTGTTGCGAAATAGGAAGCTGATTCTAGATTTAACTTTGGATTGGAGATTCTTTATGTGAGTCTGGAAGTTGAGTTTACAGTCTAACCAGACACCTAGATATTTGTAGTTGTCCACATATTTCTAGGTCAGACCCGTCGAGAGTGGTGATTCTAGTCGGGTAGGCGCGTGCTAGCAGCGTTCGATTGAAAAAGCATGCATTTAGTTTTACTAGTGTTTAAGAGCAGTTGAAGGCTACTGAAGGATTGTTGTATGGCATTGAAGCTCGTTTGGAGGTTTGTTAACACAGTGTCCAATGAAAGGGCCAGATGGGTATACAAAATGGTGTCGATCTGGCGAGAGGTGGATCTGAGAGTCACCAGCAGCAAGAGCGACATCATTGATATACACCGGAGAAAAGTGTTGGCCCAAGAATTGAACCCTGTGGCACCCCCATAGAGACTGCCATAGGTCCAGACAACAGGCCCTCCGATTTGACACACTGAACTCTATCTGAGAATTCAGATTACAACCTCTCACTTTCAGTTATTTGAAAAGGAAATAATCTCCCAAATATCACAATTTCTAAAACAAGCCATAGAAAGTTGGTTGCAATTTCAATTTAATCCTCCAGAAACGACAGAACAAATAATGCAACAAATATTGTGGTTAAACTCCAATATACTAATTGATAGAAAAACCATTATCTTTTGAAAAAATGTTTAAAAAAGGTATAATCTTTGTAAAGGATATCATAGGTAGGGCTGGTGGAGTTATGTTGCACATGCAGCAAACAAAAACATATGGAAATGTCTGCTCTACCCAAAATTACAACCAAATCATTGCAGCATTACCACAAAAATGGAAGAGGAAAGTGGAAGGGGGAAAAAGTAAGGAACTTGTCTGTCTGCATTAAAGAACATAATTGGTTAAAGAAAATTGTGATAAATAAAAAGGTATACCAGTTTCATTTAAGGACCAAAAGATTGACAGCCGTCCCATATAGATTGCAAAATAGTTGGGAAGAGATTTTTGACGCACGATTCCATGGCATCGTGTTTAGTGAACGATGCAAAACGATCGCCGGATTCAAAACTTTTTCAATTTAAATTATTAGTATAAAATTCTTGCTACCAATAGAATGTTATTTATATGGGGGGAATACAATCTTCCCAGCTCTGCAGATTTTGCTGCTGAAGAGGCAGAATCATTAGATCATTTGTTTTGGTACTGTCCATTTGTAGCTTGTTTTTGGACACAGGTCCAGGAATGGCTAAAGGATTGCAATATTTACCTGAGCTAACCTCCTGCAGATAGCACTACTGGGTGATCTGAGAAAGTCATAGTCAATTGATCAATAATATAATAATACTTTTAGCAAAAAAAATTATTTTCAATTTACAATCTGTAGAAACAATGAGAATAGAAGGGTTCAGAACTTTTGTAAAAAATCACAGTACAGTTGAAAAATATATGGCAAATAGAAATCCAATATGGATGGTGTTAAGAGATAGATGGGAGGTGTTGAATGGAGCTGAAGGATGGGACTAATAACAACAACTAATAACATCAAGATAACTAATGTAAAGCGTACTGTGTCCATAATAAGTATATGGGTTATAGGTTGGGAGCTTTTGTGAAAGAGTACAGTTAGAATGATATGGCATATAGAAACAAACTGGTTGGACATCATGACAATGTTCGGAGAGGTTGAGAGTAGAGGAAGTTCATGAGTAAAAACAAACAAAATATAATTATTGTAAAATTGACTGTGTCCATAAAATGTATATAGTATGTATAAGCTGGAAGTAGAGGCCTAAGCATTGTTGTTCACTAGTTTACTCCAATTAGGGAAGGGGTGGTGGGGCTGGAACGTAATAAAGGGAAATATATTTTTTTAAAGGATATGTATATAAATGTATATGTGTTTATATGTATGTATGTGTATATGTATGTGTATGTACAGTGGGAAAAAAAGTATTTAGTCAGCCACCAATTGTGCAAGTTCTCCCACTTAAAAAGATGAGAGAGAGGCCTGTAATTTTCATCATAGGTACACGTCAACTATGACAGACAAAATTAGAAAAAATCCAGAAAATCACATTGTAGGATTTTTAAGAATTTATTGGCAAATGGTGGAAAATAAGTATTTGGTCAATAACAAAAGTTTCTCAATACTTTGTTATATACCCTTTGTTGGCAATGACACAGGTCAAACGTTTTCTGTAAGTCTTCACAAGGTTTTCGTTACACACTGTTGCTTGGTATTTTGGCCCATTCCTCCATGCAGATCTCCTCTAGAGTAGTGATGTTTTGGGGCTGTGGCTGGGCAATACAGACTTTCAACTCCCTCCAAATATTTTCCAGGGGTTGAGATCTGGAGAGGCTAAGCCACTCCAGGACCTTGAAATGCCTACGGCACTCCTTGTTGCCCGGGCGGTGTGTTTGGGATCATTGTCATGCTGAAAGACCCAGCCACGTTTCATCTTCAATGCCCTTGCTGATGGAAGGAGGTTTCACTCAAAATCTCACGATACATGGCCCCATTCATTCTTTCCTTTACACGGATCAGTCGTCCTGGTCCCTTTGCAGAAAAAACAGCCCCAAACGCATGATGTTCCAACCTATGCTTCACAGTAGGTATCGGTGTTCTTTGGATGCAACTCAGCATTCTTTGTCCTCCAAACATGAGAGTTGAGTTTTTACCAAAAAGTTATATTTTGGTTCATCTGACCATATGACATTCTCCCAATCCTCTTCTGGATCATCCAAATGCCTTCAGACGGGCCTGGACATGCACTGGCGAAGCAGGGGGACACGTCTCGCACTGCAGGATTTGAGTCGGCGGCGTAGTGTGTTACTGATGGTTGGCTTTGTTACTTTGGTCCCAGCTCTCAGCAGGTCATTCACTAGGTCCCCCCCGTGTGGTTCTGGGATTTTTGCTCACCGTTCTTGTGATCATTTTGACCCCACGGGGTGAGATCTTGCATTGAGCCCCAGATCGAGGGAGATTATCAGTGGTCTTGTATGTCTTCCATTTCTAACAATTGCTCCCACAGTTGATTTCTTCAAACCAAGCTGCTTACCTGTTGCAGATTCAGTCTTCCCAGCCTGGTGCAGGTCTACAATTTTGTTTTTGGTGTCCTTTTGACAGCTCTTTGGTCTTGGCCATTGTGAAGTTTGGAGTGTGACTGTTTGAGGTTGTGGACAGGTGCTTTTATACTGATAACAAGTTCAAACAGGTGCCATTAATACAGGTAACGAAGTGGAGGACAGAGGAGCCTCTTAAAGAAGAAGTTACAGGTCTGTGAGAGCCAGAAATCTTGGTTGTTTGTAGGTGACCAAATACTTATTTTCCACCATAATTTGCAAATAAATTCATTAAAAAAATCCTACAATGGGATTTTCTGGATTTTTTTTTCTCAATTTGTCTGTCATAGTTGACGTGTACCTATGATGAAAATTACAGGCCTCTCTCTTATCTTTTTTAAGTGGGAGAACTTGCACAATTGGTGGCTGACTAAATACTTTTTTGCCCCACTGTATGTATATATATATTTGCGAGAAAAAAACCATAGGGGATTGGAAGTGATGCAGACAATTACATTGATGGAAGTTACAATCTATCTGCAATATTAAAGCTGATCCACCCCCCTAAAAAAAAGAAGGAAAAAAAGAGCGATTTTACTGCATCAGGATAACATTTTTTACCACTGGGAGGTCATTTGCATTGTGAATTTGGCAGCGCTCCGTTGGCAGCTCAACTTTGCCTGTCGTTTGATAAGGAAAAATCTTAACAATGTTTTATTACAATTCCCACTTGCTTTCAGTTCCCTGAGGAGAAATGTGAGTGAACCGTTTGTGTTCGATTAGAGATGAGAGAAGGATACTATTTGTGTCAGACCATTCTATCTAAGCCACTTCATAGAATATTTCAATAGAATATGTGGGAGAAAGAGCAAGCGGACCAGGTTTTCATGAACATCCCGAACCCTGCTTCTAAGACCCTACGTTGAGAAATTACGTTTGCTTCAATTTGTGTGCGTGTGAGTGTGCATGTGCAGGCGTGGGTTTGTCCATCTATCTTTGGCTGACAGAGGGTATGTTTGGTCGTTTGGTAGAAAGTGGTAATACAGGCTCATCTGCATGGTTGGAGCATGACTGTGGAATGCCTATCACATGTTCCTGTTCCTTAAGGGAGGGGAGGGATACTGCGGCCCTCCTTTTGACAGAGATGAAACAGTTCTAGAACAAACTAGAGGGGATAGCCCCAATGGGCCTCAAATCTGTGACCCTCTTAACCTGCAACCCTGAGTGTGTCAGTCCAGCACCTATACCATTACTGTACACCAAGAGGTCCAATCCTATCAGATGTACACAAGGACCAAGTGGACTAGGGGTTGTTTGTGGACCGGACCTCTCTTACTAACCTGTGTCTGTTCTGCCGTCTGTGGTACTCAGGGAGCCAGTGGAGGAGTCACAGGAACCAGATTACAACCACCGACTATGTCAAAAGGTGAGTTGACAGGGTTACTGACTGACTGAGCTGATTTCAATATGATGAGTGTGTGATAGTGGGTTTCCTACCATTGTAAGATGTGGTAGTAGATCAACTCCATGCTAAGGGGATGAGGTGATGGATACCATGTTTATTACAACATAGTTTCCTCCATTCCTCCTGTGTGCTCAATGTGAAGTATGTATCATGAAGGTGTGTTCTCTTATTCAGATGGTGTGTGCGTGTGCGTGCGTGTGTGTGTGTGATTGTTTCAGTGTGTGCATTTGTGCATGCGTGTGTTTATGTCTAACATGTGTACTGTTTGTGTTTGTGTTTCAGAAGTGGACAGAGCGTCAGTGTTCAGGGCCACTAAGGTTCGGACCAAGCTGAAGGGAGATGCCAGCTGGATGCAGAGATGCAGTGAACCCCAGTCTGAAGCAGAGGAGGAGAAACCATGGTGAGACAGACAGACAGACAGACAGACAGACAGACAGACAGACAGACAGACAGACAGACAGACAGACAGACAGACAGAGAGAGAAACCATGGTGAGACAGACAGACAGACAGACAGACAGACAGACACAAACAGGAGAAACCATGGACAGACAGACAGACAGACAGACAGACAGACAGGAGAAACCATGGAGAGAGAGACAGACAGACAGGAGAAACCATGGTGAGACAGACAGACAGACAGACAGACAGACAGACACAGACAGGAGAAACCATGGTGAGACAGACAGACAGACAGACAGACAGACAGACAGACAGACAGGAGAAACCATGGAGAGAGATACAGACAGACAGACAGACAGACAGACAGACAGACAGAAGACAGACAGACAGACAGACACAGACAGGAGAAACCATGGTGAGACAGACAGACAGACAGACACAGACAGGAGAAACCATGGTGAGACAGACAGTCAGACAGACAGACAGACAGACAGACAGACAGAGACGAAACCATGGTGAGACAGACAGACAGACACAGACAGGAGAAACCATGGTGAGACAGACAGACAGACACAGACAGGAGAAACCATGGTGAGACAGACAGACAGACAGACAGAAAGACAGACAGGAGAAACCATGGTCAGACAGACAGACAGACAGCCAGACAGACAGCCAGACAGACAGACAGACAGGAAAAACCATGGTCAGACAGACAGACAGACAGGAGAAACCATGGTGAGACAGACAGACACAGACAGGAGAAACCATGGTGAGACAGACAGACAGACAGGAGAAACCATGGTCAGACAGACAGACAGACAGACAGACAGACAGACAGACAGACAGGAGAAACCATGGTCAGACAGACAGACAGGAGAAACCATGGTCAGACAGACAGACAGACAGACAAACTAAGTCTTTAGGATGAAGTTAGACTCATATCAGTGTTGACTTACTGCCAGATCTCTCTCTGTGTGGTAGCAATTAACCTGTGGAATGAGGTTAGTATGGATGATCAACCCCCCCCCCCGAAGGATGGAGAAGAGAGGAATCAATGGAGCCCCTATAGACACCAGCCCAATGTCCTCTCCCACATCCAAGACCCCTCCCTCCCCCAGACCTGCAGAAGAAAGGTAAAAACTGACAACCCACCTCAACACTACATACTGACACCCACCTCATCACTACACACTGACACCCACCTCAACACTACATACTGACACCCCACCTCAACACTACACACTGACACCCACCTCAACACTACACACGACAACCCCACCCCAAACTACACACTGACACCCACACTCAACACTACACACTGACACCCACCTCAACACTACACACTGACACCCACCTCAACACTACATACTGACACCCCACCTCAACACTACACACTGACACCCACCTCAACACTACACACTGACACCCCACCTCAACACTACACACTGACACCCACCTCAACACTACATACTGACACTCCACCTCAACACTACATACTGACACCCCACCTCAACACTACACACTGACACCCACCTCAACACTACACACTGACACCCACCTCATCACTACACACTGACACCCACCTCAACACTACATACTGACACCCACCTCAACACTACATACTGACACCCACCTCAACACTACATACTGACACCCACCTCAACACTACACACTGACACCCACCTCAACACTACATACTGACACCCACCTCAACAGTACATACTGACACCCACCTCAACACTACACACTGACACCCACCTCAACACTACACACTGACACTCACCTCAACACTAGACACTGACACCCACCTCAACACTACACGCTGACACCCACCTCAAAACACAAACAACAAAACGTGCTCTTCATCATAAACGGACCTTTGGTTCTCTTTCCTAAATCTAGAGCACCATCTCCAGGATACCTTATCAGGTATAACAGACCTCCACCATTGCATCACTTGATCAACAGCATATTCAATATATTAAATTCATTAATTGTGAATAATATAAAAGGTGAATGAATAACATTTTCTATTCTGTCAGAGGGGTTTTCACCAAGACAGACACCAAGCCTGCTGCCACCTCATCTACATCCAATAGCTTCAGGTAAATAAAGTAATGTCAGAGATTCACTGGCAGCAGTGATATCAGAGCTCTACTGGCAGCAGTGATGTCAGAGCTCTACTGGCAGCAGTGATGTCAGAGCTCTACTGGCAGCAGTGATGTCAGAGCTCTACTGGCAGCAGTGATGTCAGAGCTCTACTGGCAGCAGTGATGTCAGAGATCTACTAAACTCAGTAAACGTGCTCGAGTGTGTGACACTGTGTGTGCTAAAGGATTGTCAGAGATAACTGTAGTGACTTAAGGGGATGTGTTTGATAAGTGTGTTTGTGTGTGTGTTTGTGTGTATGTGTATGTGTGTGTGTGTCATTCCCTCCAGAGTTCCTCACACAGTGCGTCCCACCACAAACCTCTCAGTTCAAACTGAGGACCAGCTTTCCCCAGAGGAGAAGGAGAAACGGTGAGAGACACACAAAATGCATCCCAAATGGCACCCTTTTCCCTTTATAGAGCTCTACTTTTAACAGAGTGCCATTTCAGATGCAGCCTACGAAACTCTTATTTTACCTCCGAAAATAGACGTAAAGGAAAAACAAGTCTCATCTCTTTCTTTCCCTCTCTCTCTCTCTCTCTCTCTCTCTCTCTCTCTCTCTCTCTCTCTCTCCTCTCTGTCTCTCTCTCTCTCTCTCTCTGTCTCTCCCTCTTTCTCTCTCCGTCTTTCTCCGTCTCGCTCTCTCCATCTGTCCATCAGAGAGGAAGCAGCCATGGACGTGCTCAGGAGCTCCTCAGTCCAACAACGCTCCTACGTCCTCTCAGCTGCCAAGAAATACGAGTATGTGACTGGTTATATAGCTCTCTCTCCTTTTCTCTCCCTCTCCCTCCCTCTCTCTAGCTCTTCTCTTTGTCTGTCTCTCTCTCCTCCTCTTTCCATCTCTCTATTCCCCTGTTTGTGTCTTATCTCCTGTTCACCTGACAGTTCTGCAGATAAACCACCAGAAACCTCCCCGACCCCAGATGTTCCATCTTTTGTGGCTAAAAGGTAACTGATGCCTCTCAATGGACTGTCCTGTCCTGTTTTGTCCCTCATGGAAAATGACGATGTTGTCTGAAATGAAAGGCTTGACTGGAGATGTTTTGTTTTTCTGACATGTTGTTTCTTGTGTGTCTAAAGGGTGGTGATCACAGACAATGATGACTCTGTCTTCACTGAGACTCCCTCTGTCCCCAAAGAAACAGCTGCACCATCTGTGAAAGGCGTCTCCCCTGTATCTGGGAAAGACGTCCCTCCTGTATGTGTGAAAGACATCTCTCCTGTATCTGTGAAAGCTGTCTCTCCTGTATGTGTGAAAGACGTCCCTCCTGTATCTGGGAAAGCTGTCTCTCCTGTATGTGTGAAAGACACCCCTCCTGTATGCGTGAAAGATGTCTCTCCTGTATCTGTGAAAGCTGTCTCTCCTGTATCTGTGAAAGAGGTCTCTCCTGTATGTGTGAAAGACGTCTCTCCTGTATCTGTGAAAGCTGTCTCTCCTGTATCTGTGAAAGACGTCTCTCCTGTATCTGTGAAAGCTGTCTCTCCTGTATCTGTGAAAGACGTCTCTCCTGTATCTGTGAAAGACGTCCCTCCTGTATCTGTGAAAGCCGTCTCTCCTGTATGTGTGAAAGACGTCTCTCCTGTATGTGTGAAAGCTGTCTCTCCTGTATCTGTGAAAGACGTCTCTCCTGTATCTGTGAAAGCTGTCTCTCCTGTATCTGTGAAAGACGCCTCCTGTATCTGTGAAAGACGTCCCTCCTGTATCTGTGAAAGCCGTCTCTCCTGTATGTGTGAAAGACGTCCCTCCTGTATGTGTGAAAGCTGTCTCTCCTGTATCTGTGAAAGACGTCCCTACTGTATGTGTGAAAGACGTCCTCCTTCCAGCCCCCGTCATAGTTGACACCCCAGCAGTGAAGCCAGGGTGTACCAAAATGGCTACTCCACTTCCTGAGTTGACAGTTGAGGTGATGAAAAAGTTGTCCCCAGAGAGTGGTGTCCCGTTGAAAGACGTCCCCCCAGTGTACCCTGTATTAGTGTCCCCTGTCCCATATAACTCAGTGAAGACGGATCCTGCCCCAGTGGACACTCTGACAGCCCTGTCGGACACACTTATCTCCTTCGACACAGGTTCATCCAGGTACGGTATTGATTCATTAATATATCTATTCATTTGAATAAGTACAGACTACAATGATCAGATATGTTGCACCACAGTGTGTGTAGTGTTAATGGGTAGGCTATATACAGCTCTGGGTGAGACTATTAAAGTTTGTCCACCCCAGAGAAAATCCAGGAGTCAGTTGTACAGTTTGATTCCTAGATGGTTAGATTCCAGGCTGTATCACAACCGGCCGTGATTGGGAGTCCCATAGGGCGGCGCACAATTGGCCCAGCGTCGTCCGGGTTTGGCCGGTGTAGGCCGTCATTGTAAATAAGAATTTGTTCTTAACTGACTTGTCTAGTTAAATAAAGGTAAAATAAAATAAATATATAAATACAATTCTAAAATGGATTAAATAAAAATAATTCCTCATCAATCTACACACAATACCCCATATTGACAAAGACAAAACAGGTTTTTAGACATTTCTGCAAATGTATGAAAAATGTAAAACAGAAATACATAAGTATTCAGACCCTTTGCTATGAGACTCGAACTTGAGCTCAGGTGCATCCTTGAGATGTTTCTACAACTTGATTGGAGTCCACCTGTGGTAAATTCAATTGATTTGGAAAGGCACACACCTGTCTATTTAAGGTCCCACAGTTGACAGAGTCAAAACCAAGCCATGAGATCGAAGGAATTGTCCGTAGAGGTCCGAGACAGGATTGTGTCGAGGCACAGATCTGGGGAAGGGTACCAAAAAATGGCTGCAGGTTGAAGGTCCCCAATAACACAGAGGCCTCCATCATTCTTAAATGGAAGACGTTTGGAACCGTCAAGTCTCTTCCTAGAGCTGGCCTCCCGGCCAAACTGAGCAATCGGGGGAGAAGTGCCTTGGTCAGGGAGGTGACCATGAACCTGATGGTCACTCTGACAGAGCTCCGGAATTCCTCTGTGGAGATGGGAGAACCTTGCAGAAGGACAACCATATCTGCAGCACTCCACCAATCAGGCCTTTATGGTAGAGTGGCCAGACGGAAGCCACATGACAGCCGCTTGGAGTTTGCCAAAAGGCACCTAAAGGACTCTCAGACCATGATAAATAAGATTCTCTGGTCTGATGAAACCAAGATTGAACTCTTTGGCCTGAATGCCAAGCATCACGTCTGGAGGAAACCTGGCACCATCCCTACGGTGAAGCATGGTGGTGGCAGCATCATGCTGTGGGGATGTTTTTCAGCGACAGGGACTGGGAGACTAGTCAGGATTGAGGGAAAGATGAACCAAGCAAAGTATAGAGAGATCCTTGATGAAAACCTGCTCCAGAGTGCTCAGGATCTCAGACTGGGGCAAAGGTTCACCTTCCAACAGGACAATGACCCTAAGCACACAGCCACGACAACGCAGGAGGGGCTTCGGGACAAATCTCTGAATGTCCTTGAGTGGCCCAGCCAGAGCCCGGACTTGAACCCGATCGAACATCTCTGGAGAGACCTGAAAATAGCTGTGCAGCGACGCTCCCCATCTAATCTGACAGAGCTTGAGAGGATCTGCAGAGAAGAATGGGAGAAACTCCCCAAATACAGGTGTGCCAAGCTTGTAGCGTCATACCCAAGAAGACTCGTTGTCCTGTTGGAAGGTGAACTTTCGCCCCAATCTGGCGTCATTTTGTGTATCAGTTCATAAACCATGTGCCATGGAATCGGTACATCAAAAATCTCTTCCCAACTATTTTGGTGGCAATATAAGCCTTTTAATGCTATTTTCCCCTCTCCTCCCCTCCCCTCCCCTCCCCTCCTTTATGTGTAGTCTAGAAGAAGAGTTGGTAGAGCCCATCCCTCCCAGCCCAGGATTTTGGAGTCAAGAGCTTCTCAGTGGATCAGACAGGTAGGAAAAGAGGAGACCCCTTATATCAGACACTCATTCATTCCTCCATACATCACAGCGCATGTGTGTATCTCAATTTCAATTATTTGTGGGTCCTGTGTTGTCTGTCCCATTGTGGTGTTGAGGTTGAGGTCCGGGTCTGAGGTGGGCTGTTCTGCTGGCTTCTCTGGGGAAGTGTCCTGCTCTCTGTCAAACCTCTCGCTTTCTCACCTCCTCCTTCAGTGCCATGTCTGCCTCTTTAAGTTCTCTCAGCTCAGTCCGTAGAGCAGCCAGTTCTCTCAGCTCAGTCCGTAGAGCAGCCAGTTCTCTCAGCTCAGTCCCCTCTCCCCCTAGTCTCTAACCTTTACCCTCTCCCCCTAGCCTCTAACCTTTACCCTCTCCCCCTCGCCTCTAACCTTTACCTCTCCCCCTAGTCTCTAACCTTACCCTCTCCCCTAGCCTCTAACCTTTACCCTCTCCCCCTAGCCTCTAACCTTTACCCTCTCCCCCTAGCCTCTAACCTTTACCCTCTCCCCCTAGCCTCTAACCTTTACCCTCTCCCCCTAGCCTCTAACCTTTACCCTCTCCCCCTAGCCTCTAACCTTTACCCTCTCCCCCTAGCCTCTAACCTTTACCCTCTCCCCTAGCCTCTAACCTTTACCCTCTCCCCCTAGACTCTAACCCTACCCTCTCCCCCTAGCCTCTAACCTTTACCCTCTCCCTAGTCTCGCTAACCTTAACCCTCTCCCTCTCCCCTAGCCTCTAACCTTTACCCTCTCCCCCTAGACTCTAACCTTTACCCTCTCCCCCTAGCCTCTAACTCTTTACCCTCTCCCCTAGCCTCCCCAACTTTACCTCTCCCCAGACTCTAACCTTACCCCCTAGCCTCTAACCTTTACCCTCTCCCCTAGTCTCTAACCTTTACCCTCTCCCCCTAGCCTCTAACCTTACCCTCTCCCCCAGCCTCTAACCTTTACCCTCTCCCCCTAGTCTCTAACCTTTACCCTCTCCCCCTAGCCTCTAACCTTACCCTCTCCCCCTAGCCTCTAACCTTTACCCTCTCCCCTCAGCCTCTAACTCACCCCCCTAGCCTCTAACCTTTACCCTCCCCCTAGCCTCTAACCTTTACCCTCTCCCCTAGCTCTAACCTTACCCCCCAGCCTCTAACCTTTACCCTCTCCCCCTAGTCTCTAACCTTTACCCTCTCCCCCTAGTCTCTAACCTTTACCCTCTCCCCCTAGCCTCTAACCTTACTTCCCCAGCCTCAACCTTACCCTCTCCCCCTAGCCTCTAACCTTTACCCTCTCCCCCTAGTCTCTAACCTTTACCCTCTCCCCCTAGCCTCTAACCTTTACCCTCTCCCCCTAGCCTCTAACCTTTACCCTCTCCCCCTAGACCTTTAACCTCCCCTCTCCCCCTAGCTCTAACCTTTACCCCCCCCCTAGCCTCTAACCTTACCCTCTCCCCCTAGTCTCTAACCTTTACCCTCTCCCCCTAGCCTCTAACCTTTACCCCCCTCTCCCCCTAGCCTCTAACCTTTACCCTCTCCCCCTAGTCTCTAACCTTTACCCTCTCCCCTAGTCTCTAACCTTTACCCTCTCCCCAGTCCTAACCTTACCCTCTCCCCTAGCCTCTAACCTTTACCCTCTCCCCTAGCCTCCTAACCTTTACCCTCTCCCCCTAGCCTCTAACCTTTACCCTCTCCCCTAGCCTCTAAACCTTACCCTCTCCCCCACTCTAACCTTTACCCTCTCCCCCTCTCCCCCTAGCCTCTAACCTTTACCCTCTCCCCCTAGCCTCTAACCTTTACCCTCTCCCCCTAGTCTCTAACCTTTACCCTCTCCCCCTAGTCTCTAACCTTTACCCTCTCCCCCTAGCCTCTAACCTTTACTCTCTCCCCCTAGCCTCTAACCCTTACCCTCTCAGCCTCTAACCTTTACCCTCTCCCCCTAGCCTCCTAACCTTTACCCTCTCCCCCTAGCCTCTAACCTTTACCCTCTCCTAGCCTCTAACTCTTACCCTCCTCCCCTAGCCTCTAACCTTTACCCTCTCCCCCTAGCCTCTAACCTTTACCCTCTCCCCCTAGCCTCTAACCCTTACCCTCTCCCCCTAGCCTCTAACTTTACCCTCTCCCCAGCCCTAACCTACTCTCTCCCTCTCCCCCTAGCCTCTAACCTTTACCCTCTCCCCCTAGTCTCTAACCTTTACCCTCTCCCCCTAGCCTCTAACCTTTACCCTCTCCCCCTAGCCTCTAACCTTTACCCTCTCCCCCTAGCCTCTAACCTTTACCCTCTCCCCTAGTCTAACTCTCTCCCCCTAGCTCTAACCTTACCTCCCTCCCCTAGCCTCTAACCTTACCCTCTCCCCTAGCCTCTAACCTTTACCCTCTCCCCTAGCCTCTAACCTTTACCCCCCTCTCCCCCCCTAGCCTCTAACCTTTACCCTCTCCCTAGCCTCTAACCTTACCTCTCCCCAGTCTCTAACCTTAACCTCTCCCTCTCCCCTAGCCTCTAACCTTCACCCTCTCCCCCTAGCCTCTAACCTTTACCCTCTCCCCCTAGTCTCTAACCTTTACCCCTCTCCCCCTAGCCTCTAACCTTTACCCTCTCCCCCCTAGCCTCTAACCTTTACCCTCTCCAGCCCTAACCTTTACCCTCTCCCCCTAGCCTCTCACCCCTCTCCCCTAGCCTCTAACCTTACCCTCTCCCCCTAGCCTCTAACCTTACCCTTCTCCCCCTAGCTCAACCTACCTCTCCCCTAGCCTCTAACCTTCTACCCTCTCCCCCTAGCCTCTAACCTTACCCTCCCCCTAGCTCTAACCTTTACCCTCTCCCCCTAGCCTCTAACCTTACCTCTCCCCCCTAGCCTCCAACCTTTACCCTCTCCCCTAGCTCTAACCTTACCCCTCCCCTAGCCTCCTAACCTTTACCCTCTCCCCTCTCCCCTAGCTCTAACCTTTACTCCCTCTCCCCCTAGCCTCTAACCTTATTCTCCCCCTCTCCCCTAGTCTCTAACCTTTACCCTCTCCCCCTCAGTCTCTAACCTTTCTACCCTCTCCCCCTAGCCTCTAACCTTTACCCTAACCTCTCCCCCTAGCCTCTAACCTTTACCCTCTCCCCCTAGCCTCTAACCTTACCCTCTCCCCCTAGCCTCTAACCTTTACTCTCCCCCCCTAGCCTCTAACTTTACCCTCTCCCCTCTCCCCTAGCCTCTAACCTTACCCTCTCCCCCTAGCCTCTAACCTTTACCCTCTCCCCCTAGCCTCTAACCTTTACCCTCTCCCCCTAGCCTCTAACCTTTACCCTCTCCCCCTAGCCTCTAACCTTTACCCCTCCCCCTAGCCTCTAACCTACCCTCTCCCCCTAGCTCTCTAACCTTACCCTCTCCCCCTAGCCTCTAACCTTTACCCTCTCCCCCTAGCCTCTAACCTTTACCCTCTCCCCCTAGCCTCTAACCTTTACCCTCTCCCCCTAGTCTCTAACCTTTACCCTCTCCTCTCCCCCTAGCCTCTAACCTTTACCCTCTCCCCTAGTCTCTAACCTTTACCCTCTCCCCTAGCCTCTAACCTTTACCCTCCCCCTAGCCTCTAACCTTTACCCTCTCCCCCTAGTCTCTAACCTTTACCCTCTCCCCCTAGCCTCTAACCTTACCCTCTCCCCCTAGTCTCTAACCTTTACCCTCTCCCCTAGCCTCTAACCTTTACCCTCTCCCCTAGTCTCTAACCTTTACCCTCTCCCCCTAGCCTCTAACCTTTACCCTCTCCCCCTAGCCTCTAACCTTTACCCTCTCCCCCTAGCCTCTAACCTTTACCCTCTCCCCCTAGACTCTAACCTTTACCCTCTCCCCCTAGCCTCTAACCTTTACCCTCTCCCCCTCTCCCCCTAGACTCTAACCTTTACCCTCTCCCCCTAGCCTCTTTAACTTTACCCTCTCCCCCTAGCCTCTAACCTTTACCCTCTCCCCCTAGCCTCTAACCTTTACCCTCTCCCACTCTCCCCCTAGCCTCTAACCTTTACCCTCTCCCCCTAGTCTCTAACCTTTACCCTCTCCCCCTAGCCTCTAACCTTTACCCTCTCCCCCTCTCCCCCTAGCCTCTAACCTTTACCCTCTCCCCCTAGCCTCTAACCTTTACCCTCTCCCCCTCTCCCCCTAGCCTCTAACCTTTACCCTCTCCCCCTCTCCCCCTAGCCTCTAACCTTTACCCTCTCCCCCTAGCCTCTAACCTTTACCCTCTCCCCCTAGCCTCTAACCTTTACCCTCTCCCCCTAGCCTCTAACCTTTACCCTCTCCCCCTAGCCTCTAACCTTTACCTCTCCCCCTCTCCCCCTAGCCTCTAACCTTTACCCTCTCCCCCTAGTCTCTAATCTTTAACTTCTACCCCTAGCCTCTACCCTCTCCCTCTATCCTCTAACCTCTCACCTGATCTTAAACTACTAGGATATGTAGTATGACACACACATAGGGTCTGACATCACAACAATTGTCTTTCCTAATGCCACTGGCTTTCCGGACACCAGTTTTGGTTGAATTGCAGTCTGCCTCTCCACTATCTTTCCACATGTTTATCATTCAAAGAGTATAATATTGCACCCTTCTCCTTCCATCACAAGTCAATGAGATCAGAATTAATCATGTCATGTTAGTGATTCAGAGCGAAATCAGTGTGAAATTGTTTTTCAAATCTACTACTACCTGTCACTACTAAATCTACTACTACTACCTGCCACTACTAAATCTACTACTACTACCGGTCACTACTAAATCTACTACTACTACCGGTCACTACTAAATCTACTACTACTACTACTACTACCTGCCGCTACTAAATCTACTACTACTACCGGTCACTACTAAATCTACTACTACTACTACTACCGGCCACTACTAAATCTACTACTACTACTACTACCGGCCACTACTAAATCTACTACTACTACTACTACCGGCCACTACTAAATCTACTACTACTACCTGCCACTACTAAATCTACTACTACTACCGGTCACTACTAAATCCACTACTACTACTACTACCGGCCACTACTAAATCTACTACTACTACCTGCCACTACTAAATCTACTACTACTACCGGCCACTACTAAATCTACTACTACTACCGGTCACTACTAAATCTACTACTACTACCGGTCACTACTAAATCTACTACTACTACTACTACCGGCCACTACTAAATCTACTACTACTACCTGCCACTACTAAATCTACTACTACTACCTGCCACTACTAAATCTACTACTACTACCGGTCACTACTAAATCTACTACTACTACCGGTCACTACTAAATCTACTACTACTACCGGTCACTACTAAATCTACTACTACTACCTGCCACTACTAAATCTACTACTACTACCGGTCACTACTAAATCTACTACTACTACCGGTCACTACTAAATCTACTACTACTACTACTACCGGTCACTACTAAATCTACTACTACTACCGGTCACTACTAAATCTACTACTACTACCGGTCACTACTAAATCTACTACTACTACCTGCCACTACTAAATCTACTACTACTACTACTACCGGTTACTACTAAATCTACTACTACTACTACTACTACCGGTCACTACTAAATCTACTACTACTACTACTACTACTACCGGTCACTACTAAATCTACTACTACTACTACTACTACCGGTCACTACTAAATATACTACTACTACTACTACTACCGGTCACTACTAAATCTACTACTACTACTACTACTACCGGTCACTACTAAATATACTACTACTACTACTACTACCGGTCACTACTAAATCTACTACTACTACTACTACTACCGGTCACTACTAAATCTACTACTACTACTACTACTACCGGTCACTACTAAATATACTAATACTACTACTACTACCGGTCACTACTAAATCTACTACTACTACTACTACTACCGGTCACTACTAAATCTACTACTACTACTACTACCGGTCACTACTAAATCTACTACTACTACTACTACTACCGGTCACTACTAAATATACTACTACTACTACTACAGGTCACTACTAAATATACTACTACTACTACTACCGGTCACTACTAAATCTACTACTACTACTACTACCGGTCACTACTAAATCTACTACTACTACTACTACTACCGGTCACTACTAAATCTACTACTACTACTACTACTACCGGTCACTACTAAATCTACTACTACTACTACTACTACCGGTCACTACTAAATCTACTACTACTACTACCGGTCACTACTAAATCTACTACTACTACTACTACTACTACTACTACTACTACTACTACTAATACTACTACCTGCCACTACTAAATCTACTACTATTGTACTTCAATGTGTTTCATTCTAACAGTACCATATAATTATATTATTTCAACAGATATAGTGTCTCGACCGAGGTAGTGGCCCCTGACAGTCCGACCCCTAGTACTGACTCCAGGTGAGATCTACTGTACCTGTCTACTGAGAGAGACCACCTGTTATATATACTGTACCTGGGGCCTCCCGAGTGGCGCAGCGGTCTAAGGCACTGCATCGCAGTGCTTGAGGCGTCACTACAGACCCGGGTTCGATCCGGGCTGTGTGGCGACCGGGAGACCTATGAGGCGGCGCACAATTGGCCCAGCGTCGTCTGGGTTAGGGGAGGGTTTGGCCGGCCGGGATGTCCTTGTCCCATCGCGCTCTAGCGACTACTTGTGGCGGGCCGGGCGCATGCACGCTGACACGGTCACCAGTTGTACAGTGTTTCCTCCTGGCTTCCGGGTTAAGCGAGCTGTGTGTCAAGAAGCAGTGCGGCTTGGCAGAGTCGTGTTTCGGGGGACGCATGGCTCTCGACTTTCGCCTCTCCCGAGTCCGTACCGGAGTTGCAGCGATGGGACAAGACTGTAACTACCAATTGGACATCATGAAATTGGGGAGAAAAAGGGCTAAAAAGTACAAAAATAAATAAATAGATAAAATAGATATACTGTACCGGTCTACTGAGAGACGTGCTTGTATCACTTTCATTGACGTTTTTACACTTGGATCCACATTGCTCATGACGAGTCAGAGCTTTAAATTATCTGTTTTAATCTGTTTTCTGTTTTAAAGTGTGAATGAAAATATGTTGGAGGCCCTTGCAGACGACGTTATCCCCATCGACAGGACCACAAACACAACAAGGTATTTGAATGTTTCACTGTGTGCATCCTATACTAGTGTATATTTGTAAACCCCAATGTTAGAATTGAGCTCTGTCTCCAGACTAACTGTGGTGTTCTCTCTCTTTCTCTCTCTCTCTCTCTCTCTCTCTACAGACTGACATGGAAGAGGTCCTGGGACGTCAACCCCATCACTACCACAGACAAGAGGTGAATGAACCTCCTCACAGATCGTCACTTATATAGATCCACACTGCCACCTCCCAAGCCCACATCAAACCACCCATCCATCCATGACCCCAGGGGGTTGTACTAAAAGCCTTTTATGTTCTCTCATGTCAGTGAGGATGAGGAGGATGAGGAGCAGGAGGAGCAGGAGGATCCACAGGTATCCCTGGTCACGGTTCAGAAACAGTAAGCCATCTCTATATTAAAGGCTTTGGAAACCCCCCACCACTGAATCACTCCTCACACACACACCCTCAGCCTCTTTCTATAACCTCCATCAGTAACACCCTCAGCCTCTTTCTATAACCTCCATCAGTAACACCCTCAGCCTCTTTCTATAACCTCCATCAGTAACACCCTCAGCCTCTTTCTATAACCTCCATCAGTAACACCCTCAGCCTCTTTCTATAACCTCCATCAGTAACACCCTCAGCCTCTTTCTATAACCTCCATCAGTAACACCCTCAGCCTCTTTCTATAACCTCCATCAGTAACACCCTCAGCCTCTTTCTATATCCTCCATCAGTAACACCCTCAGCCTCTTTCTATAACCTCCATCAGTAACACCCTCAGCCTCTTTCTATAACCTCCATCAGTAACACCCTCAGCCTCTTTCTATAACCTCCATCAGTAACACCCTCAGCCTCTTTCTATAACCTCCATCAGTAACACCCTCAGCCTCTTTCTATAACCTCCATCAGTAACACCCTCAGCCTCTTTCTATAACCTCCATCAGTAACACCCTCAGCCACAGACTGAACTGGTGCTGCTGTATATAGGACATAGTTCAGATATATACCCGTTACCACTTTCCCTTACATCTCTAGTAAACGGATCTCTTTACATCCATCACTATGTACATGATGTTACTGTATCTTGCTATGGGAGTGGTATGAATGATGTCTTAATGGTTTGTGTTTGTTTGTGTGTGTGTTGTAGGTCATCTGAGAGTGAGTCACCATGGGATAGATGGAGTGCACCTACTGTCTATAAAGAGAAGGAGACTGAGAAGAGGTATGACCTTTATCATTTTACAATCCCTATAGGACTTACTAGTCTTTATTTTACAACACAATGCCTTTAATCATTTACTAACATTATCAGCATAATGTTAGAAGCATGTCAGAGAGAGAGAGAGAGAGAGAGATTTTAAATGTCTTTATTATTTTGGAACTTTTGTGAGTGTAATATTTACTGTTCATTTTTTATTGTTTATTTCACTTTTGTTTATTTTCTACTTCACTTGCTTTGGCAATGTTAACATACGTTTCCTATGCCAATAAAGAGGTGATAGAGAAAGAAAGAGTGAGGTAATGGTTAACTGCAGTATGACTAGAAGGGGAGGAGAGGTCGGTCAGTTAAGGTAGGGTAACACTACAGGAAAGAAGTGTCAGAACACACCTTTATTAGCCAGTAAAGCAGCCAGAGACACATCATCCCTGTCATTCATCTACATACCTCTGGAAGGGGGAATGACTGGTAGAAGGAGACATACTCTTTATAAGGAGCCATAAAGCTTAGCATCACAGAGAAGTGAAATCAAAAAGTCTAGCTGGTTGTCTATTGGACACACAGCTTAGCATCACCGTTGAGAAGTGACAAGTTAGAAGAAGAAGTGACAAGTTAGAGACTTGGATGAGAACCCACTGGGCACACACTAGTTGAATCAACATTGTTTCCACGTCATTTCAATGAAATTACGTTGAACCAACGTGGAATAGACATTGAATTGACGTCTGTGCTCAGTGTGGCTATTGGAAGCCATTCTCTAGAAGTGGATGTTCTGACTGATATTACTGTCTCTCCATCACAGAGACCCAGAGCCTTCAATGGACCGGTGAGTGTGTCATGTTATCTGTCTTACACAGCAACATCTTAATATCTCTTCATGTTTCCTCTAAATCTTTACAACATTCTCTTTGCTGCTGTGCTAAGGAAGGGGTAAGGGAAACCTAATGCATGTTGTAGTTGGAGATAGGGTAGGGACTCTATGATAGTAAGGAATCTATTGGTAGTAAGATAGGAAACCAAATACATGTGATATTTTGGGGACACTAAAGATGAATCCAGGAGAAACTGTGAGAGTCATAGTACATTACATTTACATTTAAGTCATTTAGCAGACGCTCTTATCCAGAGTGACTTACAAATTGGTGCATTCAACTTAGGATAGCCAGTGGGACAACCACTTTCTTTTTATTTATTTATAAATTTTTTCTTTATGGGGGGTTAGAAGGATTACTGTTATACTATTCCAGGTATTCCTTAAAGAGTTAGGGTTTCAAGTGTCTCCAGAAGGTGGTCAGTGACTCCGCTGTCCTGGCATCGTGGGGAGCTTGTTCCACCATTGGGGTGCCAGAGCAGCGAATAGCTTTGACGGTGCTGAGCGGGAACTGTGCTTCCGTAGATGTAGGGGGGCTAGCAGGCCAGAGGTGGATGAACGTAGTGCCCTCGTTTGGGTGTAAGGTCTGATCAGAGCCTGAAGGTAAGGAGGTGCCGTTCCCCTCACATCTCCGTAGGCAAGCACCATGGTTTTGTAGTAGATGCGAGCTTCAACTGGAAGCCAGTGGAGTGTGTGGAGGAGCGGGGTGACATGAGAGAACTTGGGAAGGTTGAACACCAGACGGGCTGCGGCATTCTGGATGAGTTGTAGGGGTTTAATGGCACAGGCAGGGAGCCCAGCCAACAGCGAGTTGCAGTAATCCAGACGGGAGATGACAAGTGCCTGGATTAGGACCTGTGCCGCTTTCTGTGTAAAGTAGGGTCGTATTCTGCAAATGTTGTAGAGCATGAACCTGCAGGATTGGGTCACCGCTTTGATGTTAGCGGAGATAACACAAGGGTGTTGTGCAGGGTCACACCAAGGTTCCTTGCACTCTGGGAGGAGGACACAATGGAGTTGTCTACCGTGATAGTACATACAGGTTATCCAGGAGACACTGTGAGGTCATAGTACATACATGTTATCCAGGAGAAACTGTGAGGTCATAGTACATACATGTTATCCAGGAGAAACTGTGAGGTCATAGTACATACATGTTATCCAGGAGAAACTGTGAGGTCATAGTACATACATGTTATCCAGGAGAAACTGTGAGGGTCATAGTACATACCGGTTATCCAGGAGAAACTGTGAGGTCATAGTACATACCGGTTATCCAGGAGAAACTGTGAGGTCATAGTACATACCGGTTATCCAGGAGAAACTGTGAGGTCATAGTACATACCGGTTATCCAGGAGACACTGAGGTCATACAGTGAGGGAAAAAAGTATTTGATCCCCTGCTGATTTTGTACGTTTGCCTTCTGACAAAGACATGATCAGTCTATAATTTTAATGGTAGGTTTATTTGAACAGTGAGAGGTAGAATAGCAACAAAAAAATCCAGAAAAACGCATGTCAAAAATTGATTTGCATTTTAATGAGCCTAATAAGTATTTGACCCCTCTGCAAAACATGACTTAGTACTTGGTGGCAAAACCCTTGTTGGCAATCACAGAGGTCAGACGTTTCTTGTAGTTGGCCACCAGGTTTGCACACATCTCAGGAGGGATTTTGTCCCACTCCTCTTTGCAGATCTTCTCCAAGTCATTAAGGTTTCGAGCCTGATGTTTGGCAACTCGAACCTTCAACTCCCTCCACAGATTTTCTATGGGATTAAGGTCTGGAGACTGGCTAGGCCACTCCAGGACCTTAATATGCTTCTTCTTGAGCCACTCCTTTGTTGCCTTGGCCGTGTGTTTTGGGTCATTGTCATGCTGGAATACCCATCCACGACCCATTTTCAATGCCCTGGCTGAGGGAAGGAGGTTCTCACCCAAGATTTGACGGTACATGGCCCCGTCCATCGTCCCTTTGATGCGGTGAAGTTGTCCTGTCCCCTTAGCAGAAAAACACACCCAAAGCATAATGTTTCCACCTCCATGTTTGACGGTGGGGATGGTGTTCTTGGGGCCATAGGCAGCATTCCTCCTCCTCCAAACAGGGCGAGTTGAGTTGATGCCAAACAGCTCGATTTTGGTCTAATCTAACCACAACACTTTCACCCAGTTCTCCTCTGAATCATTCAGGTGTTCATTGGCAAACTTCAGACGGGCCTGTATATGTGCTTTCTTGAGCAGGGGGACCTTGCGGGCGCTGCAGGATTTCAGTCCTTCACGGCGTAGTGTGTTACCAATTGTTTTCTTGGTGACTATGGTCCCAGCTGCCTTGAGATCATTGACAAGATCCTCCCGTGTAGTTCTGGGCTGATTCCTCACCGTTCTCATGATCATTGCAACTCCACGAGGTGAGATCTTGCATCTTGCATGGAGCCCCAGGCCGAGGGAGATTGACAGTTCTTTTGTGTTTCTTCCATTTGCGAATAATCGCACCAACTGTTGTCACCTTCTCACCAAGCTGCTTGGCGATGGTCTTGTAGCCCATTCCAGCCTTGTGTAGGTCTACAATCTTGTCCTTGACATCCTTGGAGAGCTCTTTGGTCTTGGCCATGGTGGAGAGTTTGGAATCTGATTGATTGATTGCTTCTGTGGACAGGTGTCTTTTATACAGGTAACAAGCTTAGATTAGGAGCACTACCTTTAAGAGTGTGCTCCTAATCTCAGCTCGTTACCTGTATAAAAGACACCTGGGAGCCAGAAATCTTTCTGATTGAGAGGGGGTCAAATACTTATTTCCCTCATTAAAATGCAAATAAATTCATAACATTTTTGACATGCGTTTTTCTGGATGTTTTTGTTGTTATTCTGTCTCTCACTGTTCAAATAAACCTACCATTAAAATTATATACTGATCATTTCTTTGTCAGTGGGCAAACGTACAAAATCAGCCGGGGATCAAATACTTTTTTCCCTCACTGTCCCAGTATAGCCTGTCCTGTGTTTTCCTGTCCCATTCTATTTATCTGCTATGTTCTATTTCACCCATAATAACAAATCTACCCTGACACACTGTCTGGTATACAATATTATTTCCTCTAGTTCTAACTCCTACTCCAGCACCTTGGACAGTTCTGCAAACCAGAGACCCAAGTCACCAGACACTGAGTCCAAGAAGTGAGTGAATCATGAGAAGGATGGGGGTATAACTTTAGAAGTACAGTGAGTAATAACAGTTACCATAGTAGTGATGGTTACTATCAATGTGATGGTTACAATAAGTACCTCTCTCTCTCAACCCTTCACCCCCCACCCCCACCCTTCTCTCTCTCCTCTCTCAGGGGTTTTGTATATCTGAAGGAGTATGTGAACGCTACAGACCTAACCAAACACAACACTAGAGACGATCCTGACTATGTAACGTCTAGTTCTAGCAGCCATTTCTACAGCAGCCCCTCCTCTTCCACCAGGTAACAATACTTTTGTCCACTCCTCCATTTGAAAACAACTCCTAGGCCCTTGTTGTTCAAATCTGAAGGAACCCAGATAGGTGTAATCAACACGGCAGAAGGAAGCTACAAGGCTAGATGGGTGGAGTGGGGTCATCTCCATATTCAAATCAAACTTTATTGCTTACACCTATCCGGTTCCTTCAGATTGGCAAAGAAGTGGTCCTCAAATTAAAAAAAATTGGTCATTTAGCAGACGCTCTTATCCAGAGCGACTTACAGGAGCAATTAGGGTTAAGTGCCTTGCTCAAGGGCACATCGACAGATTTTTCACCTAGTCGGCTCGGGGATTAGAACCAGCGACCTTTCGGTTACTGGTACCACGCTCTTAACCACTAAGCTACCTGCCGCCCAGGTTATTATAGTAAATGAAAACTGAAACTAAAATAAAACAAAAATTGGAAAAACGATTTAGTAAACTGACATAAAAATGAAAACTATTATCTTTGACTGAAAAAATAAACGTTAGAGTTTTTTTTCATGTAAACTTTGGCCAAAAATCTAATGGGGTTTTCAAGCTTTTTTTCTTCCTAATGTGGTTTTCGAGCTTCTGAATCTGGCAGGTAAATGCCGATGTTTCAAATAGACATAGCTTGTGCATCACTGTCATTAGCGATCACTAGCTAACAGGGAAGAAATCCGAGGGTGAGCACAGAGCGTGACTGGGCCAAGCTAGAACAGCTTGTCAAATTGTTGGAGCCGTTCGCAATCCACACCGACCAACTTCAAACTGACAGCCAGTCGCTGTCTGATGTGTTGCTGTGCCTTCTCAACCTTGAGGTACACTTGCAGTCACTACTGTTGCAAAACAGTTGGCACAGGTCCTCCTGACGTCACTGTGTGAGCGCTTTGCATGCATACTGAATCACTGTCACTGTCCAGCCGGAGGGTTACCTGGCAGGGCATTAAGTGCCCCGTGTGAGCTGTGGAAATACCTGGAAGAGGTAAAGGGGGGTATGTTTACAGAGTCACCTCTCCAGTTCTGGCAGGATGGCTGTTTATCCAAAGCTGTGTCCTGTAGGACTGGATCTGGTGTCTGCCCCTGCATCCCAAGAGTTCTAAACCAGAAAATCTCACACTGGCTGGCTGGCTGACTGGCTGGCTGGCTGGCTGGCTGGCTGGCTGGCTGGCTGGCTGGCTGGCAGGCTATGAACTGATAGATTTGTGAAGAAGTGTTTTTGCTGCTTTTGTTTCAGCTGTTTCTAGTAACCCTATTTGAAGGGGTTTAGTCAGTGAGACATGGGGTTAGTCAGTGAGACATGGGGTTAGTCAGAGAGACATGGGGTTAGTCAGTGAGACATGGGGTTAGTCAGTGAGACATGGGGTTAGTCAGTGAGACATGTTTAATATTACATAAACATAACATGTAAAATGAGCCATGACTTCATCTGTTGTTTTTTTCCTCTCTCTGTCTGTCAGATAACGGTAAAGGTACTCGATCTGCTACTAAAGTTAAAAAAGCATTGGTTTGGTGTAAACATGGGCAAGAGAGTTTCCTTCCACCATATTTCTTGCACCAGTCTAGGCACTTATCCTTTAAATCCAAGTCACATTAGGATTGATTTATAATTTAAACCTAACCAAACCTATTTCCAGGCCACGGAGTTGTATGGAGTCTAGTGGCCAAAAGCCTGTGTTTGCATGGGTAGCGACATTGAGGACTTTCACCATTTTGATTTAGTCAACTGAGCGGGACTCCCAACTTCATCCCGATGACCCGGTTGGCATGACATGATGACCCGGTTGGAGTCGTGACAGCCGGGTCATCAGGAGGGATCAGCCAATTCATTTTACTAGTGAAGAAGTAAATGTACTACTTCAAAATGGAGATGGCCTCAATGGCGCTGCTCATGTTGTCACAGATACAGATACAGAGATGTTATGTCTATCACCTTATGTATAAACTATAGGCCTACAACAGAAATGGCTCCTAGCCTCTCACCAATAGGCTACTTTCTAAAACTGAAACTAAATAATATACAACCGAAACAGAAATGCTTTTATTAAACTGAAAGTAAATAAAAAAGTGTAAATAAAGTCTGAAAACCAACTGAAATTAAACTTCAAATAAAACTCTAAAAACGAATAACTAATATTAAATCACAAAACTATAATAACCCTGGAAACGCGTACCATTTTGTCTTGCCTTGGCTGGAAACTTGTAGATACAGGCTTTGACCGAATAGAGCTATGTCCCATGCTGAACACCCCCTCCCCCCCCATCTACTAGGTCTACCATGACGTCTGCCTGTACGTATTGTGGAGAGCAGGTGGGCAACGATGCCAAGATCACCATCGAGCACCTAAACATCTCCTGCCACCCGGCCTGCTTCAAGGTAACTAAACCTGGTTATTAACATGTTATATGTTAAACTCTGGTTACAATCATGTTTATAGGTTATACACTTTGACCCTGTATCAACTGTAGTGGCTGCGGTAGTTGTAAAAGTGGTTGTTTCAGTGGTGTAGCAGCCGTGTTGCTAGCAGGTAAAATTATTGCAGACTAGAACTAAGCCGAAGCGTTCATATAGTCTTGGCTGTGTTACATTAACAATATACTATGTTGTTGTTGCAGTGTGGTGTTTGCAGTAAGCCAATGGGAGACTTTCTGTTCAACATGTTCCTGCACAAAGGGACCGTCCACTGTGAGAGCTGCTACTCCAACGTCTTCTAGGATGCTTCCTTTCCTTGTCTCTTTTCCTTCACGGCCACAGAGGTGACAAGACTGGATGGCTGATATAACTGCTCTCTCCCATCAAGGCCTGTCGTCTGCTAACAGACAGGGACACTGCACCTTTAGTTTGACATGAATTTCCATGGGTCAGATTTTGTTTTCATACCTTTGTATGGATCCTACTGAATTGAATGAGGTTAACACTGGAATACTATGGCAGTTATTCTATGGTTTAGGGTTGGTAAAGATAATAATATGATCATATTACTGATATAGTTGAATCTTCCGTCCGTTTGCATGTCCACCTTTTTTTTGCCTTTAATTCTCCTTAAAGGCCCATTGCAGTCAATAACATGATTTTCCTGTGTTTTATATATATTTCCACACTATGAGGTTGGAATAATACTGTGAAATTGTGAAAAGTATGATAATTCCCTTTTAGTAGTGTAAGAGCTCTTTGAATAGACTTCCTGAAATGTCAGCCTGTTTTGGTGGAAGGGAGTTCTGGCCTTCCATGGTGACATCACCAGGCGGTATACGTTAATAGACCAATAACAAATAAGAGTTTCAAACCTCTCTGCGAATAACAGCTAGTTTTCATGTTACATATCCCTCCCATTAGGCTTGTCCAGTTAGGACTCCCAGACAGTCCTTTGCTTGAGAAATTGCTCTTTGCTAAGAAGCTATTTTTGTTTATTTTTTACCATTTTAATTGGAAACAATCACAGTAAGATACCTAATTGTTACACAGAAATGGTTTGACATTGAGATAAAAACGGCTGCAGTGGACCTTTAATGTCGAAACTTGGTGAATGTATTGTGAAATATGAAGATACTGTATGTAAATATTTAACTGGGAACTGGCTATGTAGATTGGTGGTTGGGTACAATTTTCTACTTTCAAGCTTGACAATGCAAAGTAAATACACATTTTTTTTCTCCAGTTTTTAATTGCCTTTGACGTTTTGTCTCACAATAACAATAAAACGGATTTATATAAACATGATATAAATATGTTTTGTACATGGAGTGTTGACAAGACTGTTGAAAAGAGCAGTTATGGCGACAGGTTTGAGACCTATAGAACAAGATCAAATATATTGCACAAAGTTTTTCATTGCAGAGAGGAGTAACAAAACATCTACTGTAACTTTGACATACATTAGGCCCTTTGGTGCCACAGATGCTACAGACCCCTCAATATACCAGACACCTCAAGTGGATGGCATTATAATAATAATAATAATAATATGCCATTTAGCAGACGCTTTTATCCAAAGCGACTTACAGTCATGCGTGCATACATTATTATTATAATTTTTTGTGTATGGGTGGTCCCGGGGATCGAACCCACTACCTTGGCGTTACAAGCGCCATGCTCTACCAGCTGATACTGTATATATTTTCACATCTTCTCTATCCTCTACAGTCTACACTACCGATAGTTCAGTAGCAGTTCATTGATTCTTATTGCTGGTCCACATCTCTCTGGTTTGCGGATCCACTTTGGCCACGCCCCACTGTTTAGGGGTGCAGGTCTCTGGACAAATAGATGGCTTTATTTCCTTGTCCTTTTTCAGTCAAAAAATACTGACAATAAGGAACTTTTCTCAGTTACCTCTGGCTCTCCTCCTGTATGTGGTTCCTCAGCATTGCAGGGTTCGACTAGTTATGCCTGTCCTCCTCTGGAACCCTCCTCATAGCCATCTCCTGGACGTGATGCCAGAGAAGTGCAGGGTCCGACTCGTTATGTCTGATGAGAGACTCCAATCCTTCAGCCTGATCTAGGCTCTGCCAGTAGTCCTGCGGCCACATCTGGACCCAGCTGAAAAAACACACACTAATAAATGAATAAAGCCAATAAGCACAGCAATTTATTTGAAATGTTAGGAGAAAAACTTTTGTGTGTGGATGTTAAGACATGTTAAGACACTCAATGGAGGAATATCTCTCACTGCAAACAGTATACTGTCATAATGTACTATACAGTCAAAGCCTAACATTTCACAAAGATAAAGCCCTTTATTTCAGAGGCTGGTGGTGCCTGCCTGCCATTGGTGTGTAGGTCCTGAAGGTCTACAAACCCTGGGCTGTGTAGAGGACATCCCATATGAGAATTATTGGCCATCTTAGGCTGGGGAGGCGGGCTCTTCTCTGGGGCTTTCCTATAGGCCTGTTCCGCTGCCAGTCTGGTATTCTCCTGGTCACAGACATAGCACTCAAAGCCGTTGAGGTAGTTGGGTTTGCTCATGTCGTTCACATCCCCACTCCCTGCTCTCCAGTGCCTCCAACAGGCCAACGTTGGTAACACGGCTCGGCTTCTTAAACTCTAAATATCTAGCGTACTCTTCGTCGTTCTCATCCAGCGCCTTGAGGAACTTGGCTAGGTCCTGAGGTGATGGGAAGTCATCGATAAGGATGACAGAGTGGTCGTTGGGCATCCGGTCGGCTACTGAGGAGGAGCCGCGGTACACAGCCCTGGTGGAGAGGCCGCCATAGCTTCTCTGTCATGTAGTCCTGGATAAAATCAAATCCAACTTTATTAAAAGTGCATTTAAAAATCACAACATGCTTTACAGTTAAAACAATGAAAGAGATGAATACAAAGAAACAGCTATGAAAGTAACCAGGAAGTTTACGTTTTTGAAAACGTTTCTGTTTTTAATGGATCGTCAATGCGCAAAATCGTAGCGCAATAGTCTTCATGCGGTATAAATAAATTCCTCCACAAACACAAATATAATTGTATATATACACTGACCAAAATATAAAACGCAATGTGCAACAATTTTACTGAGTTACAGCTCATATAAGGAAATCAGTCAATTGAAATAAATTCATTAGGCCCTAATCTATGGATTTCACATGGCTGGGCAGGGGTGCAGCCATGGGTGGGCCTGGGAGGGCATAGGCCCTTCCACTGGGGAGCCAGGCCCAGCCAATCAGAATGAGTTTTTCCCCACAAAAGGGCTTTATTACAGACAGAAATACTCTTCAGTTTCATCAGCTGTCCGGGTGGCTGGTCTCAGACGATCCCGCAGGTGAAGAAGTCGGATGTGGAGGTCCTGGGCTGGCGTGGTTACATGTGGTCTGCGATTGTGAGGCCGGTTGGACGTACTGCCAAATTCTCTAAAACAACGTTTTGGTAGAGAAATGAACATTCAATTCTCTGGCAACAGCTCTGGTGGACATTCCTGCAGTCAGCATGCCAATTGCACGCTCCCTCAAAACTTGAGACATCTGCACATTTTAGAGCTGCCTTTTATAGTCCCCAGCACAAGGTGCACCTGTGTAATGATCACGCTGTTTAATCAGCTTCTTGATATGCCACATCTGTCAGGTGGATGGATTATCTTGGCAAAAGAGAAATGCTCACTAACAGGGATGTAAACACATTTCTGCACATGGAACATTTCTGCACATGGAACATTTCTGGGATCTTTTATTTCAACTAATGAAACATGGGACCAAGACATTACATGTTGTGTTTATATTTTTGTTCAATATACATTTTGGATTTGTTTCATATGAGGCAACTGTACAGAATGTCACCCTTTACTTGACATAATGATGAGGGAGAAAGTTACATAGGAACAAAGATTATACCCCCAAAATGATCAATAACGGGAGGTTAGCATTTTTTTCTTCCTCTTACTGTTTCACTCATCATTATTCATGATTAATTCATGATTATCCATAATCATGGTAGCATCCACATTCATGTAGAAGTGTTAAGAAACATATTCTATTCTTATTTAAAATAAAAGTGACTTCAAAATGACACAATACATTATTCACCATTCAGTTCCTATTGTATAAGAGAGATTAATCAAAAAACGCAAACGCAATGGATGTCTAAAACAATGATAAAATCATGAATTGAAGGGCAAGCTAAAAACACGAGTTACAAACATGATTTTGCCTATAAACCTAAATAGTCTCTCTCTTTCTATTACTCCTCCTCCCTCTCTCACTCCCTCCTCCCTCTCTTACCTGACACAGGCCGTTCTCCAGGGCTCATAAAGCCGGCGTCCTCCCCTGTGGCTGTGCTTGTGTCCTCCAGGTACTGGGGGAGGGGCTTATTGTTCAGACATTTCCCATACGAGTCCACCTGGAGAGAGAGAGAGAGAGAGAGAGAGAGAGAGAGAGAGAGAGAGAGAGAGAGAGAGAGAGAGAGAGAGAGAGAGAGAGAGAGAGAGAGAGAGAGAGAGAGAGAGAGAGAGAGAGAGAGAGAGAGAGAGAGAGAGAGAGAGAGAGAGAGAGAGAGAGAGAGAGAGAGAGAGAGAGAGAGAGAGAGAGAGAGAGAGAGAGAGAGAGAGAGAGAGAGAGAGTGGGTGGGTGAACAGGGGACAAAGAAAGAGGTAGTTGGGTGAAAAGTTAGGACTAGACTAGAGGGCTCAATTCACACAAATGGTTGCCAGTCCACCAAATCATGGGATACAACAATAAAAACCAGACAACATTCCTTTATATCAAAACATCTAGGCTAGGAGGGAACACATTCCATATCACTCTACCTATATGTACTTCATGAGTTTCTGTACATCTCTGTCCCTGTCAGAGGGGATGTCACATTGTGACTGCATGTACATGATTGGGGCCAGGCCCTCTCTCCTCCAGTGGTTCTTCTGCTCCAGAGACACGGCTACAGGCTGGAGCAGGTATCCCAGGGAGGGCAACCACTGCAGGGTCAGAGGGTAGTCTGAGCCCCTCCTGAAGGTGGCTGTGGAGTTGAACATCCAAAATGAACGAAGGGAGTGTATGGTCTATTAAGACATGTTGCTATGAGAAAAAGAAAAGTAAAACAAAGCTTTGATTGCAAATTATATTCATTCAAGTGAGTGGTGTCCTTTGTTTGAGTCTGCGACCAGAGCCCTATGAGCCCTGGTCAAAAGTAGTGCACTATATAGGGAATAGGGTGCCATTTGGGAGCAAGCTTATTTTTTATGTGAGCGATTGTTGGCTCCAAGTACCCTTTCATTTATTTACACAAGATAAGAGTTGACACATTGTCTCCCTGTACCTGTGTAGTTAAACAGCCTGATGCCTGGGCTGTGGGACAGGACGTAGTTGTTCATGGGGGACTCCTCGTGGAATAAGGCCCAGGTCTGGTGAGAGGGTCTGGGAAGAGGAGCCTCGTAGGCCCTGAAGTCTGTCCCATAGAAGATGATGGAGGAGGTGCGTCGGTACAGTTGAACCTGTAGAGATCCGGAAGGTTCCAGTTTATTCCTATCCACATTGCAGTCAATACAAACGGAAATCCATGGTCATGAAAAAGACAGGGGCTATTATTAATAACATATTATAAACAACATGTATTAACAGATCACAACGATAACACTAGCCTGGTCCCAGATCTGTTTGGTGTGACAATGGCCATAGCCATAGGAGTTGGCAAAACAGCACAAACAGATCTGGGACCAGGCTAGGACAACACACAACAGAATAAACCACTGGAAGACCTAGCTATAATACTAGAATCACAGACCTTCCTATTGCGTGTGACCAGACAGGAGGAGGAGTGACAGTCGATGCGTTCTGTGTCTCCGGGGAAATGAGGGAAGAGTCCTGCACTCCACCACAACAGGATGGGCAGCTCCTTGTTGCCACGTGAGTCATTGTTGCCGGGGACGCCGTAGGAAGCAATGGAATAGAACTCCATGTCAGACAGGGCACTCTGCGGCTGGAAGGCACCCCGATCTGCATCCACGGAGTACCCAGTATCCATGGGGTCGCCAACGTAAAGGGGGTCCTGGGACCAGGAACAGGGCAGGGTGGACAGGAGACACAGCAGCCCCAGACACAGCCACACACAGCAGGGCACCAGCCTGGCCCCTAGCCTCCCCTCCACCGACATCTGAGAACCAGAGAGAGACATTACATAGATCAGACATCATGCTTTTATTGGATTCTGTCTGCTTGCACACTGCACACTAGTCAAGTATACAGCCATAGTCTATGGATGTTATTGGCCCATAGATATGCTTCGTACTGGCATGCAATAGATGGCTCTGGACGGGTTCACTTACATGATAGCTACACGGTGATATTTCACTATATACAGCCACTAAATATACTGATCCACTGTAGCTAGCCAGTCAGCTACGTCATAGTACAGATCAAAGCCATCTCTCTGGCTAGATTCTGAAGCAACCACTCTTTGACGGACACAATCAGACGCACGTATTCTTACCGTTATCATTACAATAAACACATGAATGTAGATGCGTTCCTCTCTCTTTTTTTCCTGCCTGTCTCTGAACTCAGGAATTTCCTCTGGAAATGTTTATTTGGGTGGAGAGAAAGAAAGGGAAACAATCTGGGATCTTCCTCTGGTACGCGTCTCCACGCCAAATCTACGTTTAGTGCATTACTACCATCTACAGTTCTGGAGTGGAATAACACACTGACTGTGCACTTTCACATTATTTTCTACAGCGATAAAACATTAAAAATAAATAAATAAATAGAGAATATATACAGTCAAAGCAGGGCCATTTGAACATGTCGAAGTATCCAGACTCACAGAGGATGGACCAAATTTGACAGCAACATAAATAAATGGACCAGGGATGGGAAATACATTGTGGGCTTTAGGACTACGCGTCAGGACTGGAGTCAGGAGTATATTCATTACGCCAATTATGTTGCAAAACGTTTCTTAAACGGAAGCAAACTGAATTAAACGAGGCGAACTACTGAATTTGTCCAATAGCAACTCTCGTTTCCGTTGCAAAACGCACCTGTTTTGACTAACGATTACCCTGGACTGTAAAAGACAGGGGACGCGCTGCAACTCCAACAAGCAAGTTCACAGCACATCACATCTCAGATGCAAAACTGGGCAAGTGAAGACTCATATCATGGTACAAAATGAGGTAACGAAAACGATTTTACGCCTTACATTAATGCAGTCACATGTAGTAATATTGATTATGGTGCACGTTTGATCAAACTGGTCTATTTATTCATAGTTTAGTTGAATAATTCACAACAATTGATGTCAACATCACAACCCAGCCCAGTGTATAGCTAGCTAACGGGAACAGGCTACTAGTAGCTGGCTGGCTACTATTTTGGCTTTAAAAAAAAATCATTATCATCATCATTACATAGTCGCCATTTCATTTGCTAGCTATTCATCCTTATATATATCTAGATGTCCTGTGTAATATCAAGCTACATTTACGAAATGGGAACCCTCAGATTTCATTATCTACAATAAAATGGCATCAGAACAACAATATAGCAGGTAGTTGAGGTTAGCTACTAATTTGATGATTCTCATGAAACCAGTTTTAATCATGGCACTAGCTACTTGAGTTAGAAAACCATGATGCTTCTGCAAGAATAAATTATAATTCTGGAGACTAAGATGCCTAGTTTATGGCACAGTGTCTAGGTTTAAATACATTTAACATTTTCGCCTGAATTTTAGACATTTTCACCCCAAATTCTCATTACCGAAATCCTTCTGGATAAAATTCTCGGGTCATTTTATACAATTTTACTTTAGAAAAACCTAGCTAACTTACTTGAATAAAACACAATGTTGCTGTAGTTTGTCCATAAATCATAACATTGTATACATTAATAGAAGTTTACATTAAAATTATATTTATTTATGTAAAAACTGTCTGTGGACATGTTTCTCATTACAATAACACTTTTTCAAGTTGCTGTAAAAACTCCAATCCTGTTTGAAATAAAGTTGTATTCACCCATGATGCATCATCTAGAGGAGCAGACCTTAGTTAATTTCATTTCTTCACCTATATGCCTTCAGGAGATCTTATTCTCAAACACCCTCTTTACCACACTTAACCTTCTCATTACTGTAATGACTAAAAAGCTAAAATTGGGAAAAACTTAAAGAACCATTACCTTACCAACATGGAGGCATGAATGGCCTTTACTGATGTGGTCAATTGTTTGCTGAATCATGATGCCAGTCTCCTGTTACTTGTAGATTGAGCAAAGGGCCTGTCATTGCGAAACACACTTCTCATTACTGCCTAATTTTTAGGGTCAGTTTCGGTAATGATAATAAGCTCATTCTAATGTATAGTCAATGGGTGTGCTGTGCTGGTAATGCCTATTGTATAGATTTTTTGTAGAACAGTTATTTGATTAAGTAGGGGTTGTCAATAGATATGGGTTTATAAACCCCATTTTAATTTACTTAATGCCACAATCTGGAGTTTGTGTTTCAGCAAATAGCAACTGCCACTTAAAAGAGGATATTCCCCAATTTGACGTGTACCTGTTTTAGCACTTACCTATACTGTTTTTAGGTATCCCAAGACAGTTGCTTGTCCATATCCCACATATTTAGATACGTTGTCATCAGTTGTCAGAGCACCTTACCGATCACTGCACCTGTACACAGCCCATCTGAAATTAGCCCACCCAACTACCTCATCCCTATATTGTTATTTATTTTGCTATTTTGCACCCCAGTATCTCTATTTGCACATAAACTCTTGCACATCTAGCATTCCAGTGTTAATACTAATTGTAATTATTTTGCACTATAGCCTATTTATTGCCTTACCTCCATAACTTGCTACATTTGCACACACTGTATATATATTTTCTGTTGAATTTTTTGACTTTATGTTTTTTTACCCCATATGTAACTCTGTGTTGTTGTTTTTATCGCACTGCTATGCTTTATCTTGGCCAGGTCGCAGTTGTAAATGAGAACTTGTTCTCAACTGGCTTACCTGGTTAAATAAAGGTGAAATAAATAAAATAAAATAAAATTATAGGCATATCATGTTATGCCATTTGCCCATAGGATCCCATTCAAATTAGAAATGCATTTAAAATACCTTAGAACCACACACATCCATATCCCAATACGCAAATATTACCTGTAAAGACCTTTGAAAAAACCCACTTTTTTTAAAGTAACTTTTTTTATGCTTCAGTCCACTGGACTTTTGAAAATACATGCATGTAATTACAGTCCTTATGCTAAAATATGGAGTGTTTTAGTCAATTGCATTAAGATCAGGGATTATAGTATTATGCAGGTCATTTGGGATTAACAAATGACACAGTTTGATGTATTGGGTTACTGAATCTCAAATAGAGCTCAGTACAGTTTTTCAATGGCAAGCTATGAAACCCTCAATACCAAAACATGCATTCTAATCTGCGAAACCTGCTTATCATTACCGTAATGCACCAATATTTAGGAAATTAGGAAAAATAAAATGTATACTTTAGTCATTTTGGCTTTTAATCTGATAGTATGACTTTTGTTCTTTACCCACATAAAAATAACATGTAATTATGACACTAAAACAAGATTCAGAAAATGTGTTGCGGTAATGAGAAATTGCAAAATAAATGTTAATACAATTTTAATATTTGTTTTCAGTGTCATGTTTAACTCAGGCCTTTTATTAGGTGAGGAATATAAAAAAAGAAATTGATTTGTTTATTACCTTTTGGGACTTCCAAAACTATTGCGGTAATGAGACATTTTGCGTTGGTAATTGTGGTAAAATGCATAATATCTTATCAATAAACATAACAATAATTATGAAATAGATAAATACAGATCCTAATGTTAGTGATCCAAGAGGAATTATGGTGGAAAATGTGCTTTTTAGTTGTCATGTTTTGTGAGAATCACCCAATGAAACACCTTTTGACAGCAAGCTGGTGCATGTCATGGAGCAGCGAAGGGGCAGTGTCGGGGGCACCCTACCTGAGTCAGTTGTGTGCTCGTCTTCCTGACTCGTTGTTGTTATGAAAGTCTCTGGCAGTAGAGGATACATTCTGAGTTGTTGTGAGTTAACTAACAATCTATTCTTGGGATCTCTCAGCCTCATCTCTTTATGTGGTATAATAAGAAGCAGTTTACTGAAGCTGTATTGTAAATCAAGAACCATGTCACTTGCAGCATTAATACTTATTTCTCCCATGTGATTTTCAACCATACTGTATACTGGTTCAGGGTTGCTTCCTGTCGCTACATTGTTATCAACAACATGGGCATCATGATGTACAGCAGAGGAACTTTAGCTCATCAGTAGTACATTTTACGATGTGCCAATCTCCAGCTCAACCAATCCCTGGGCTTGTGAGAGGGGGAGTTTCTTCTCAGGGTCATTCACCCCTATCAGGTGTCCCTGAGGACAGCCACCCTGGTGACCTTACACATATCTCTTGACCTCGCACATCCCAGACAGGAGGGACATGACTTCCAAATAGTTGTTCTGTTAGTCTGGGTTGCCAGATTTATGGCGCTCCAGATACAGTGGGTGTGGGAAGAGAGATTATGTTTTTGTATCAGTATTCTTGTTACCATTTTTAAGGCTGCTGCTAATTTAGTTTGTGTCAGTTTTAGTAACATTCTCTGTTGTTCTGTCTCTAGCTACTCCCTCCACTTCTCCTCATGGTGAAAGACAGCCACTTGATGTTTTTTTTTTGTCTAGGCCTAAATTGTGTTGCACATTGTCAGTATCTTCCAGCATGTATCTCTCAGGTTGCTGTTAGGTCTTCGGCCTCTCATGAACACAAAGCAAATGCTTGCCAACGAGTGTGGTCTGTGATTTGTATATAGATGATTATGCTGCTGTTAACTGACGAGTACAAGATGGCGCTGACAGACATGGTCTTCTATTCCTAGCTACCAGACAACTTTGCAGTATTTAGTTTTTGTTGTTGTGTTATTATTTCTTATATTACTTGTTCAGAACATTTCTTGCATTATTACCTACAGCTGAAAATAACTTTTGGATATTAGATCGGCGGTCCCTCACCAGCATTTCGACCAGAAATTCGACTTTCCTTAATTGGATCCTTTGTTCGTACCCCCAGAGGCATTTCCACTGCTCCCAGGGGCTGCTCCAAGATGCCGCTGACGAGAAGAGGAATACAGAGTCGTTTAGTACGACTCAGAAGGCGTGCATACCATCCACCACTTCCGAGTATATTACTCTTAAATGTTCAGTCCCTGGACAATAAAGTAGACAAGCTCATGTCGAGGATCTCCTTCCAGAGAGACATCAGGGACTGTAACATATTCTGTTTCACGGAATCATGGCTCTCTCCAGATATATTGTTCCCGTCCGTACAGCCAGCGGGGTTCTCCGTACATCGCACGGACAAGAAGAAAGAAAGGCGGAGGTGTATGTTTCATGATTAACTACTCATGGTGTGATTGTGGTAACGTACAGGAACTCAAGTCCTTTCGTTCTCCCGATATGGAATACATCACTATCAAATGTCGACTGCATTACCTCCCAAGATAATTCTCTTCGGCCATCATCACGGCCGTGTATATTCCCCCTCAAACTGACAGCATGACGGCTCTCGAGGAACTACACTGGACTTTGTACAAACTGGAAACCACATATACTGAGTCCGCATTTATTGTAGCTGGGGACTTTAATAAAGCAAATCGGAGAAAAACGCTACCAAAGTTTTATAAACACATTGCCTGTGCTACTTTGTCATCAAGAATTCTTGACCATTGCTACTCCCCCTTCCAGGACGGCTACAAGGCCCTCCCCCACCCTCCCTTCTACAAATCAGATCATGCCTCCATTCTGCTCCTCCCTTCCTAGAAACTGAAACAGGAAGTACCCATGGTAAGGACTGTTTAACATTGGTCTGACCAATCAGAATCTATGCTTCAAGATTGTTTTGATCACGCGGACTGGGATATATTCTGGGTTGTCTCTTAAAAAAAAAACATTGATGTATACACTGACTCGGTGACTGAATTCATCAGGAAGTGTATAGAGGATGTTTCCCACTGTGACGATTAGAACTTATCCAAACCAAAAACCGTGGATAGAAGGCAGCATTCACGCAAATTTGAACGCGCGAACCACCTAATTTAACCACGGCAAGGAGACTGGGAACATGGATGAGTAAAACAGTCCAGCTATGCCCTCTGTAAGGCAATCAAACAGGCAAAACAACAGTACAGAGACAAAGTGGAGTCGCAATTCAACGGCTCAGACACTAGACGTATGTGGCAGGGACCTCCAGACAATCATGGATTATAAAGGGAAAACCAGCCACGTTGCGTACACCGACGCCTTGCTCACGGACAAGCTAAACACCTTCTTCGCCCACTTGGAGGAAAACGTATGGCCGCCACCGTGTGAACGACGTGAGTAACACATTTAAGTGTGTTAACCCTCGCAAGGCTGCCGGCCCAGACGGCATCTCTAGCTGCTTTCTCAGAGCATGTGCAGACCAGCTGGCTGGAGTGTTTACAAACATATTCAATCTCTCCCTATCCCAGTCTGCTGTCCCCACTTGCTTCAAGATGTCCACCATTGTTCCTGTACCCAAGAAAGCGAAGGTAACTGAACTAAATGACTATCGCCCCGTAGCACTCACTTCTGTCATCATGAAGTGCTTTGAGAGGCTAGTTACCTTACCCGACTCCCTAGACCCACTACAATTTGCATACTGCCCGAACAGATCCACTGATGACGCAATTGCACTGCACACTACCCAATCCCATCTGGACAATAGGAATACCTATGTAAGAATGCTGTTCATCGACTACCGCTCTGTCTTCAACACCATAGTGCCTTCCAAGCTCATCACTAAGTTTGGGTTCCTGGGTCTGAACCCCACCCTATGCAACTGGGCCTGGAATTCCTGATGTGCCCCCAGGTGGTGAAGGTAGGCAACAACACCTCCGCTACGCTGATCCTCAACACAGGGGGCCCCACAAGGCTGCGTGCTCAGCCCCCTCCTGTACTCTCTGTTCAACCGTGACTGTGTGGCCACACATGTCTCCAACTCAATCAAGTTTGCAGACAACACAACAGTAGTAGGCCTGATTACCAACAATGACAAGACCGCCTACAGGGAGGAGGTGAGGGCCCTGGCGGAGTGGTGCCAGGAAAATAACCTCTCCCTCAACGTAAACTAAATGAAGGAGGTGATCGTGGACTTCAGGAGACAGCGGAGGGAGCACGCCCCATCCACATCGACGGGGCTGCAGTAGAGAGGGTGAAAAGCTTTGTTCCTTGGCGTGCACATCACTGACAACCTGAAATGGTCCACCCACACAGACCGCCTCTTCAACCTCAGGAGGCAGAAGAAATTCGGCTTGGACTCGAAGAACCTCACAAACTTCTACAGATGCACCATTGACAGCATCCTGTCAGGCTGTATCACAGCCTAGCATGGCAACTGCACCGTCTGCAACCGCAGGGCTCTCCAGAGGGTGGTGCGGTCAGCCCAACGCATCATCAGGGCACACTGCCTGACCTCCAGGACATCTACAGGCCCCGGTGACACAGGAAGGCCAAGAAGATCATCAAGGACCTCAGCCACCCAAGCTATGGCCTGTTCACCCCGCTACCATCTAGAAGGTGGAGACAGTACAGGTGCATCAAAGCTGGAAAACAGCTTCTATCACCAGGCCAGCAGACTGTTAAATAGTCACCACTAGCTGGCCTCCGCCCAGTACGCTGCCCTGAACTCTAGTCACTGTTACTAGCCGGCTACCACCCGGTACTCTACCCTGCACCTTAAAGACTGCTGCCCTATGTACATAGTCATTGAACACTGGTCACTTTTTAATAATGTTTACATACTGTTTCACTCACTTTATATGTATATACTGTATTCTATTCAAGGCTCATCCTATATAACTATTGTATTGTTAGACATAAATGCGCTGTTGGAGCTAAGAACCTACATCCTATATAACTATTGTATTGTTAGACATAAATGCGCTGTTGGAGCTAAGAACCTACATCCTATATAACTATTGTATTGTTAGACATAAATGCGCTGTTGGAGCTAAGAACCTACATCCTATATAACTATTGTATTGTTAGAAATAAATGCGCTGTTGGAGCTAAGAACCTAAGTATTTCGCTACACCGCGATAACATCTGCCAAATATGTGTACGCAACCAATAAAATGTAATATGTGTATATACTGTATTCTAGTCAAGGCTCATCCTATATAACTACTGTTGTACACACCTTCTCTATTCACATACTGTCCATACACACCATCATAAACATATATTTATATTCTGGACATTGCTCGTTCTAATATTTCTTAATTTCTTTGTATACATTTTTGGATTTGCTTGTATTGTTAGGTATTCCTGCACTGTATTTCGCTACACCTGTAACATCTTGCAAATACACCAATAACATGAATCTCTCTGCTCCTCCTTTAGGTTGCATTGACCCTGCTAGTACTAGCCAAGTAGCCTAGCATCGAGGTGGAGGCTGGGCCACAGTGGTCAGTAACCCAACTAGGAGGCTCAGCTCCAGGCCAGCGGAGGGAGGGGGCCTGGTCCTGGAATGACCTGGTGAGCTGTGGCACCTAGCAGCGGAGGGAGGTTTGTGATGAGCGGGAAGAGCCTGCTGTTAAAGGTGATCCTGCTGGGGGATGGTGGCGTGGGGAAGTCTTCCTTAATGAACCGCTACGTCACAGACCGCTTCGACTCCCAGTCCTTCCACACCATCGGGGTCGAGTTCCTCAACAGAGACCTGGAGGTCAGATTTATAGCTGTTTCTGAATTAGTATGTTCTTGATTCTTCGCATTATATCTCCTTGCCGCCTTCTCAAACTGCAAAATGAGGGGAGGGACCTTGGACCTTCTCCTCCAATAAGATTAAGAAGGAGGCGAGGAGATAGAGCCAAGGTCTGTCTGAAATTGAATAATAATTATTGTGTGTCCCTTTCTGGAAATTTGTCTTGCATCTCAACAAACCACAGCATTACCACATAAGTGCATAAATACATAAGTACATACACTACCGTTCAAAAGTTTAGGGTCTCTTAGAAATGTCCTTGTTTTCGAATGAAAAGCAAAACATTTTGTCCATTAAAATAACATCAAATTGATCAGAAATAGTGTAGACATTGTTAATGTTGTAAATGGCTATTGTAGCTGGAAATGGCTGCTTTTTAATGGAATATCTACAGAGGCCCATTATCAGCAACCATCAGTCCTGTGTTCCAATGGCACGTTGTGTTTGCTAATCCAAGTTTATCATTTTAAAAGGCTAATTGATCATTAGAAAACCCTTTTGCAATTATGCTAGCACAGCTGAAAACTGTTGTGCTGATTAAAGAAGCAATAAAACTGGCCTTCTTGAGACTAGTTGACTATCTGGAGCATCAGCAATTGTGGGTTCGATTACAGGCTCAAAATGGCCAGAAACAAAGAACTAATACATTAGTGTGTCTAGTTTGTGAAACAGACGCCTCACAGGTCCTAAGGCAGCTTCATTAAATAGTACCCGCAAAACACCAGTCTCAACGTCAACAGTGAAGAGGCGACTCCGGGATGCTGACCTTCTAGGCAGAGTTGCAAAGAAAAAGCCATATTTCAGACTGGCCAATAAAGAGAAAAGATTAAGATGGGCAGTCTGAGATATGGCTTTTTCTTTGCAACTCTGCCTAGAAGGTCAGCATCCCGGAGTCGCCTCTTCACTGTTGACGTTGAGACTGGTGTTTTGCGGGTACTATTTAATGAAGCTGCCAGTTGAGGACCTGTGAGGCGTCTGTTTCACAAACTAGACACACTAATGTATTTGTCCTCTTGCTCAGTTGTGCACCGGGGCCTCCCACTCCTCTTTCTATTCTGGTTAGAGCCAGTTTGCGCTGTTCTGTGAAGGGAGCAGTACACAGCGTTGTACGAGATCTTCAGTTTCTTGGCAATTTCTCGTATGGAATAGCCTTCATTTCTCAGAAGAAGAATAGACTGACGAGTTTCAGAAGAAAGTTTTGTTTCTGGCCATTTTGAGCCTGTAATCGAAGCCACAATTGCTGATGCTACAGATACTCAACTAGTCTCAAGAAGGCCAGTTTTATTGCTTCTTTAATCAGCACAACAGTTTTCAACTGTGTTAACATAATTGCAAAAGGGTTTTCTAATGATCAATTAGCCTTTTAAAATGATAAACTTGGATTAGCAAACACAACGTGCCATTGGAACACAGGACTGACGGTTGCTGATAATGGGCCTCTGTACGCCTACGTAGATATTCCATTAAAAATCAGCCGTTTACAGCTACAATAGCCATTTACAACATAAACAATGTCTACACTGTATTTCTGATCCATTTGATGTTATTTTAATGGACAAAACATTTGCTTTTCATTCAAAAACAAGGACATTTCTAAGTGACCCCAAACTTTTGAACGGTAGTGTACATTAATCACAAGCAATAACTACAGCAGACAACATCGATACAGTTCGTCAATTTAAATTGAGCAGTTATTTGTTCAATTGATTTATACTTATTGTACCTATTCTCTATATAGTCTAGTGCAGTGGACTACAAAATGTTTTACTGTATGCTGTACTACTGCCATTGATTCTTCCTGTCTACTGTTTTATATCTTGATTATTTACAAATGTCATTGTCTTTGGGGGCAATAAAGGTTTCTCTTCGGTACAATTAAAGTTTTCATTCACTTCCTCCCTCCAGGTGGACGGGCGCCTGGTGACCCTTCAGATCTGGGACACGGCAGGTCAGGAGCGCTTCAAGTCCCTGAGGACGCCATTCTACCGTGGTGCCGACTGCTGCCTCCTCACCTTCGCTGTAGACGACCTGCAAAGCTTCCAGAACCTGGCCGCCTGGAAGAAGGAGTTCATGTTTTACTCTGACGTACGAGACCCAGAGAGGTTCCCCTTCGTTGTCCTGGGCAACAAGGTGGACAAGGAGGGGAGGGAGGTTGGGGAGGACGAGGCTCGGGCCTGGTGTGAGGAGAACGGCTGTTGTCCCTACTTCGAGACCAGTGCTAAGGACGATACTAACGTGGGAGTGGCGTTCGAGGCGGCGGTACGGGAGGTTCTGGCGGCGGAGGATCAGATCGACCACACGTTGTTGAGTAGCACTATCGATCTCCACGGCAACCGTAAAGTACGGCACTCTTCTTGCTGCTGATTGGTTGAAAGGACTGGTCGGAGCTAGCCCCTCCCTGAGTCCTCTCTGTCTAGCCTGAGCACCCTGAGAGCCATAGAGGTGTTCTGCTCTCCACTGATCTCTATGGTTACCTACATGATGCAGGTACAAGCCACTGAGACTAAGAAGATAATCAGGTTATCAACACAGCTGATTTGAAAGATTATCAATGAGGTTAAATGTAACAGGTACACTATGTTTTTCAACTCGGTCTGCTTTCAGCAGTATATCACAAAACTGCTCTCTACATCCATCCAGCCAGCTTCAGCTTCATGTACCTGCCCTGTGCAGTGTTTTCACCATATAGGCCTAGCCCTCCTACAGAAGTCATATTAATATCCTTCCAGTTCTCCTCTCCAAGAGCGCAGGCTGCTTGTGGCACAGCAACATTCTCATCCATTACTATCTCTGTCTGTCTGCTAAGTCTTCTTAGGTTTCATAGGTACTTTGACCAGAACGTGACTCTATCACGCTGTCATATCTCATTACAGTGGTTGGCTGACTGGTGGAATATAATTTAATATAATACAATGATATAGACATGGTCAGTTGGCTGACTGGTGGAATATAATTTATTATGAACTGGGTGGTTCGAGCCCTGAATACTGATTTGGCTGACAGCTGTGGTATATCAGACCATATACCACGGGTATGACAAAACATTTATTTTTACTGCTTTTTATGAGGTATTTGAGGTATCCAGTATTCTCTCCAAATATCCTAGAGGCTCTCTAGGTTTGTCTGAATCTGAGAAGTGTTAGTCCTATGTGTGAGAGTTGTAGGAGACGCCTGCTTTAATTTCATCCCTTACCTACTACGGTACGTACCTGCTTTGTGAGATCCCTTTCATTTTTCAGGTCTCTCGACACATCAATGTTAGGGATATAATGTTCTTAGTCAATGAAGCATATTTCCTATAGATGTGACAGGTTTTTGTTTGGCGTATGGCAGATCCATTTTTCTTTTCAGAAGTTGATTTATGTTCTGATATTTACTGTGGGTTTTCTACCATGTAACGTGTTTGGGTTGGTGTGTCACTAAGGAAGAGTGATGATGGTTTGTTCCTCAGCCCTTCTGCCTTGCCTGTCTACTGCATAGGCCCTGCTCTGGAACATTCTAGGATCTAGATAGAACATTGGAAGTTGTAGAACCTTATCGAATCTAGGACATTGGTAGCTCTAGAGTATTCAAGTCAGAACATTCTAGACAGAATATATAAGAACATTCCAGTCCTTAATGTAATACCATAGACCCCCCCTCTACTCCTCTGATCTGCCTTGTTGATTAAAGTCTTATTTGAATGTGAAACAACCTGAGCACAAAGGAAAATAACTGTACCTTTTTAATGTACAGATTTTGCATTTTATAGTAGTAGTAGTATGCCATTTAGCAGACGCTTTTATCCAAAGCGACTTACAGTCATGCGTGCATACATTTTTGTGTATGGGTGGTCCCGGGGATCGAACCCACTACCTTGGTGTTACAAGCGCCGTGCTCTACCAGCTGAGCTACAGAGGACCACCATTTTCTCCTATAGGTATTGATAAGAGTGACACATACAGTGCATTGGGAAAGTATTCAGACCCCTTGACTTTTTCCACATTTTGTTAAGTTACAGCCATATTCTAAAAGTGATTAAAACATTTTTTTTCCCCCATCAATCTACACACACTACCCTATAATGACAAGGCAAAAACGGAAATATCACTTTTACATAAGTATTCAGACCCTTTACTCAGTACTTTGTTGAAGCACCCTTGGCAGTAATTACAGCATCGAGTCTTCTTGGGTATGACACTACAAGCTTGGCACACCTGTATTTGGGGAGTTTCTCCCATTCTTCTCTGCAGATCCCCTCAAGCTCTGTCAGGTTGGATGGGGAGCATCGCTACACAGCTATTTTCAGATCTCTCCAGAGATGTTCGATCGGGTTCAAGTCCGGGCTCTTGCTGGGCCGCTCAAGGACATTCAGAGACTTGTCCCGAAGCCACTTCTGCATTGTCTTGGCTGTGTGCTTAGGGTCGTTGTCCTGTTGGAAGGTGAACCTTCGCCCCAGTCTGAGGTCCTGAGCGCTCTGGAGCAGGTTTTCATCAAGGATCTCTCTGTACTTGTCACGGTTTACTAAGCCAGAACCCAGAAGCAGACCAGGACAAGGTAGGTTGAAACAAAGGTGAGTGTTTATTTAATAGATCCACGAGTGAGGCTGAATAATCCAGGGAACAGAGCGGGTGGCGTGGATGGGTTGTCGAGGGTGCAGTGGTAGGTCCAGTAATGGCTCGGCAGCCGCCGACCATCAGGCAGAGGTTGGGTGAAGGTTCCGGATGAGTGACTGCAGATGGAACAAAACGGAGGTAAGTACAAAACAAGCAAACAAGGTGCAAAACAACAAAACTAACGCTACATGCTCTAAGGCTGATCCACTGATAAACATACTGTTCATGGCTAACGATCCGGCAGGGAATGGATGTCAGGTCAGAGCTTATGAAGGTGATGATCAGGGCCAGGTGTGCAGATTGCTGATGGAATGCAGGTGTGGAAATCAGGAGAGCTCCCGCCTAGCAACGTAGCCCGGCAACCAGGCAGGGAGCGTTCCAGAACCCTCGGGAAACTGGAGATCCCGAGCAGAAAAACTAATACACAGACAGGAACCGACTCAGACTGCCGGAATCGTTACAGTACCCCCTCCGGCCGAACGCCACCGGGCGGACTCCCGGAGCGCCAGGATGGAGGCGGTAGAAGTCACGAATGAGGTCAGCATCTAGGATCTGTCGCCGCGGAATCCAACTCCTCTCTTCAGGACCATACCCCTCCCAGTCCACGAGATACTGGAAACCCCGGCCCCGCCGTCTGGAATCCATGATGCGTCGCACCGTGTAGGCAGGACCACCTCCGATCATCCGAGGAGGAGGAGGAGGAGGCGGAGGAGGCAACAGAGGACTGAGGAAAACAGGCTTGAGGCAGGAGACATGAAAGGTGGGATGGACTCTGAGCGTCCTCGGTAGTTTGAGTCGAACTGCCACCGGATTGATCACCTTCTCCACCACAAACGGACCAATGAACTTCGGTAACAACTTCCTAGACTCAGTCCGTAAAGGAAGATCCCGTGTGGCCAACCAGACCCTATCTCCGATGGTATAGGTGGGAGCGGGGATCCGGCGACGATTCGCCTGGAGCTGATACCGGTCCGAAACTCTAAGGAGTGCCTTTCTGGCCCGATGCCAGGTCGGTGGCAACGACGAATATGGGCCTGAACAGAGGGCACTGAGAGCTCCTTCTCCTGAGAAGGGAACAAGGGAGGTTGGTAGCCATACAGGCACTGGAAGGGAGACATCCCAGTGGCAGATGTAGGGGAGAGTATTGTGGGCATACTCAACCCAAGGCAACTGAGAGACCCAGGAGGTGGGGTTGGAAGAGACAAGGCAGCGTAGCGTGGATTCCATCTTCTGGTTGGCTCTCTCCGCCTGACCATTAGATTGGGGGTGAAAACCAGATGTGAGACTGACTGTAGCTCCAATGGCCAAACAGAAGGACTTCCAGACAGCAGAGGTAAACTGAGGGCCACGGTCGGAAACGATATCACTGGGCAAACCGTGGACCCTGAAAACCTCCCTAACCAGGATCTCGGACGTCTCCGAGGCAGAGGGAAGCTTGGCAATTGGCACAAAGTGGGCGAACTTGCTGAATCTGTCCACGATAGTCAGAACGACCGTGTTCCCCTCAGAAGCGGGCAACCCAGTGACAAAGTCCAGGGCCAGATGCGACCATGGTCGCCGGGGAATAGGAAGGGGGTGAAGTAGTCCAGAGCTGGGCCGATTGGTACTCTTATTCTGCGCACACACTGGACAGGCAGCAACAAAACCCCGAGTATCCTCGGCCATGGCAGGCCACCAAAAACGTCTGCGAAGAAACGCCATCGTCCGAGCCACGCCAGGGTGACAAGCCATCTTGCTGGCGTGGGACCATTTGAGGACAGCAGGACGAACCGACTCAGGCACAAACAACCGACCGGGTGGACCGTTACCGGGACCGGGCTGCGTCCGAAGGGCCGCCATCACCTCCTCCTCAATCTTCCACATAACTGCTCCCACGACGCAGTTCCGGGGGAGAATTGTCTCGGTCTTGGACCCACTCTCTTCCGTCTTGGAGAACATCCGGGACAAGGCGTCCGCCTTGCCGTTCTTAGATCCAGGTCGGAACGTCAGGGAAAAATTGAATCGTCCGAAAAACAACGCCCACCTGGCCTGACGGGAGTTGAGACGTCTAGCCGATTGCACGTAAGCAAGATTCTTGTGGTCAGTCCAGACAATAAACGGTTGCTCCGCCCCTCCAACCAGTGGCGCCACTCCTCCAAGGCAAGTTTCACCGCGAGAAGCTCCCGGTTACCCACATCGTAATTCCTCTCCGCAGGCGAAAGGCGACGAGAGTAGTAGGCGCAGGGATGGAGTTTACTGTCCGTGGAGCATCGCTGCGACAGGATGGCGCCAACTCCCACATCAGACGCGTCCACTTCAACGACGAACTGACGGGCCGTGTCCGGTTGAGAGAGAATCGGTGCGTTGGTGAATCGCCTCTTCAAATCCAGAAACGCTCGATCCGCCTCCGGATTCCACTTGAAGGTCCTGATACTGGAAGTCAAGGCAGTTAACGGAGCGGCCACACGGCTGTAATCCCGGATGAATCTGCGGTAGAAATTCGCAAACCCCAAAAATCTCTGGAGCTGCAATCTCGTACCGGGCTGGGCCCATTCCAGAACCGCTCTAACCTTCTCCTGGTCCATCCTAATCTCTCCCCTGGAGATGATGTACCAGAGAAAGGATGTCGTGTGGGCGTGAAACTCGCACTTCTCGGCCTTCACGAACAGGCGATTCTCCAACAATCGCTGCAGAACCTGCCGGACATGCTGGACGTGGTCGGAAGGTTCCTTCGAGAAGATCAGAATGTCATCCAGGTAAACAAACACAAAGAGACCGATCATATCTCTCAGGACGTCGTTCACCATACTCTGGAATACCGCTGGAGCATTGGTCAGTCCAAACGGCATCACCTGATACTCGAAGTGACCCATCGGTGTATTAAAACCCGTCAACCACTCGTCCCCCTCTCTGATCCGGACCATGTGATACGCATTGCGTAGGTCTAGCTTGGTGAACACCGTAGCACCCTGTAAGGAGTCGAAGGCAGAACTCATCAAGGGCAGGGGATACTTGTTCTTGACCGTGATGTCATTCAACCCCCGATAATCAATACACGGTCGAAGAGAGCCATCCTTCTTACCCACAAAGAAGAATCCTGCCCCCAGGGGTGATGACGAGGGACGAACGAGACCAGCAGCTAGGGACTCCTTGATGTAGGTCTCCAAAGCCTCACGTTCAGGTCGGGAGATACTGTATAACCTTCCCTTGGGGTAGACAGCTCCAGGGAACAGGTTGATGGCACAATCATATGGTCGGTGGGGAGGGAGTGACAGAGCCTTCTGCTTACTGAACACTTCCCCCAAATCGTGATATGTCTCGGGAACCAGGGACAAATCTGGGGGTTTAGCCTCAATCACCTGACTGGGAACCGAATGGGGACAGGCAGTCTTGAGACAGTTAGCATGACAATCAAGGCTCCAACTCGTTACCTTGCCCGTCACCCAATCGAACGTGGGATTGTGTTCCTTCAGCCAGGGGTATCCAAGGACCAGAGGAACATGGGAAGACGGCAGAATGAAGAATGAAATCATCTCCGAATGATTCCCCGACAACAGCATCTTAACCGGTTCAGTCCTCATCGTGATACGTGCCAGACTACTGCCGTTCAGAGTGGTCGCTTCAATGGCTTCCGGCAATTGCTCCTTGGAAAGCCCCAGCTGTTCCACCAACTCGGCATCAAGAAAGCTTCCATCGGCACCTGAGTCGATAAAAGCGTTAATCGCTAAGCTCTGATTCCTGTTCATAAGGGTAGCCGGGAAACGGGGTCTGACAGAGGTATTGAGAGGTCGAAACTGGCTCGCTAAAAGTCCTCCCAACTTTAGCGAGCCGCGCAGTTTGACGACCGCCGGGAACAGGTGGCGAGGTAATGTCCCGAACCACCACAGTAGAGGCAACAGTTAGTCCTACGTCTGAGTTGGCGTTCCTCCCTGGTTAACCCGTGCCGCCCTACTTGCATTGGTTCAGAATCGGGAGACAGGACCTCTCCACTAATCCTGTGTGGTGGACGATGATCGACGTATTCTGGTCCAATCCCCGACCGGAACCTGAGAAGCTGATCGATTGGACGGAACCCATTGCTTCTCCCTCCTTCGCTCTCGGACTCGATTATCCACCCGAGTAGACAAGGCTACCAAGCTGTCCAGGTCACTAGGCTCCGGATAGGAGATCAACTCATCCTTGAGCTGCTCCGACAGACCCTGGTAAAAGGCCGCTTGCAGAGACTCCTCATTCCACCCACTCTCCACAGCCAACGTCTTGAACTCGATCACGAAGTCGGCCACGCTGCGAGTTCCTTGGCGAAGCGAAAACAGGCGCCTAGCTGCGTCCCTCCCTCGGACGGGAATGGTCGAAGAGCTTCCTCATCTCGGCCGTGAACCCCTGGTATGAAGCCATGCAGGGGTCTTGTCGTTCCCAAACGGCTGAAGCCCACTCCAGCGCTCGACCACGCAGCAACTCAATCACAAAGGCTATCCTAGCCTTGTCTGTGGCATAAGAGTAGGGCTGTAGATCGAACACTAACCCACACTGCATAAGGAAAGAACGGCATCTTCCCAGCTCCCCCTCATATTTATCCGGCGTCGGAACCTTGGGCTCACGGAAGGTCACAGCTCCAGAAGCGGCAGGCGAGATGGGTGAAACCGGTAGTGGATCCTCCACCGGAAACTTGCACTGGTTCTGGACCTCCGTCAGACCGGTAGAAAGGTTCCGAACTGCCAACGCGATCTCCTGTAGCTCCGTGCTATGATGGCCCAACATCTTCTCCTGATGGGTAATGGCATGGCGAACAGAGTCCAGGTCCGCTGGGTTCATTACTGGCCGGATCGTTCTGTCACGGTTTACTAAGCCAGAACCCAGAAGCAGACCAGGACAAGGTAGGTTGAAACAAAGGTGAGTGTTTATTTAATAGATCCACGAGTGAGGCTGAATAATCCAGGGAACAGAGCGGGTGGCGTGGATGGGTTGTCGAGGGTGCAGTGGTAGGTCCAGTAATGGCTCGGCAGCCGCCGACCATCAGGCAGAGGTTGGGTGAAGGTTCGGATGAGTGACTGCAGATGGAACAAAACGGAGGTAAGTACAAAACAAGCAAACAAGGTGCAAAAAACAAAACTAACGCTACATGCTCTAAGGCTGATCCACTGATAAACATACTGTTCATGGCTAACGATCCGGCAGGGAATGGATGTCAGGTCAGAGCTTATGAAGGTGATGATCAGGGCCAGGTGTGCAGATTGCTGATGGAATGCAGGTGTGGAAATCAGGAGAGCTCCCGCCTAGCAACGTAGCCCGGCAACCAGGCAGGGAGCGTTCCAGAACCCTCGGGAAACTGGAGATCCCGAGCAGAAAAACTAATACACAGACAGGAACCGACTCAGACTGCCGGAATCGTTACAGTACTTTGCTCCGTTCATCTTTCCCTCGATCCTGACTAGTCTCCCTGTCCCTGCCACTGAAAAACATCCCCACAGCATGATGCTGCCACCACAATGCTTCACCGTAGGGATGGTGCCAGGTTTCCTCCAGATGTGACGCTTGGCATTCAAGCCAAAGAGTTTGGTTTCATCAGACCAGAGAATCTTATTTCGCAATAGTCTGAGAATCCTTTAGGTGCCTTTTGGCAAACTCCAAGCGGGCTGTCATGTGCCTTTTACTGAGGAGTGGCTTCTGTCTGGCCACTCTACCACAAAGGCCTGATTGGTGGAGTGGGACCTTATATAGACAGCATATTAGGTCCCACTCCACCAATACATAGGTGGACTCCAATCAAGCTGTAGAAACATCTCAAGGATGATCAATGGAAACAGGATGCACCTGACCTCAATTTTGAATCTCATAGCAAAGGGTCTGAATACTTTAGGTAATTTTTTAAAATAAATTTGCTAAAATTTCTAAAAACCTGTTTTTGCTTCGTCATTATGGGGTATTCTGTGTAGATTGAGGATAACCAAAAAAAATTATCCATTTTGGAATAAGGCTGTAACGTAACTAAATGTGGAAAATGTCAAGGGGTCTGAATACTTTCCCAATGTGCTGTAAGTGAACATTGTCTTAAAAGCATTATGTTTGAGTACATCATGTTTGGCTTGTTATGTTACATACAGTGAGGGGAAAAAAGTATTTGATCCCCAGCTGATTTTGTACGTTTGCCCACTGACAAAGACATGATCAGTCTATAATTTTAATGGTACGTTTATTTGAACAGTGAGAGACAGAATAACAAAAAAATCCAGAAAACCTTTTTTTCCTCACTGTAAATGTTTACCTATGCTGGCCTACCTACACTGGATTTGAATGATGTAGCCTAGATCAAATGATCAGTTTGCTAAATGTTGATGACTTTGCTAAGCAGTTTGTTATTTGAAGGAAAATAGCATTACTGATGTTATACAATACTTCAGATGCCTGAATCCACAGATAACACTTCAGCTGTCTCTGTTTCCAGTATTTTACCTAGTCGTCAACATGGTACTGTTGCTATGCCTACCAAATTCATCAACCAATGCAGTGTTGCATTACTACTACTACAATACATTGTTCTTATTTTGCATGGATGTGAAATTCACTGATTCAAGTTACATTTTTAAAGTTATGTTCGTGTGTAATAGTCATTTTTAGATTAGTAAAAGTAATCTGCTTCTCAATTCAAATGAAATGACTGTCTGCTACAGCAGGGAGGGGCCACTGTGAAAGAGCCAACCGTAGAGCAGGGAGGGGCCACTGTGAAAGAGCCAACCGTTCAATGAAACTTTAGCACTGTGCTGTGTTCACGCTGATCTCATGGTACACCTGTATCTATTGATGATGTTGATGATTGTCAATTTACTCAACCTGTGGTATTTAGAAGAACAGTTTAACAAAATTACAATTCGAATGTTCCAGGTCATGGTACGCAACAAAATAAGTATTAAGTGAGATGTGAATGGCTTGTTTTAACAGTAAAAAAATAAAAATAAATATATATATATATATACACGTGATGTATTTTACCCAATGGAAAGTCAGACATTCTACTGCTATGTAAACTATATTCCTGAGAATGTATTCAAGCTTTCATACTCTGTATGTTAACATACAGTTCTAGTCTTATCTCACTCCCACTATCCAATGTTGACCTGTTTTGTTTTTAATCTATATGTTGGGCTTGCCACAGTGCACAAAGACATGGTTAATGTACATTGTAAATGGCATTCATTTCATTTCTGAAATACTGTACGATCATTTCAATCCTCAATACTGTACAAACTGACTGAAATCTCATTTTCAACCTTACCTAAGTGTTTGTTAGTCTGCTTTGAGCTGAGTAAGAGGTGTGTGTAACTAACTACCATACAGTTGTGATGTAGGAATATACATATGTTTGCTTGTAAATCCAACATCAAGCCTTCCTTAAAACCTCTCTTCGTTGCCCTATGGAGGTTAAGATTGTCCCTTTCAAAGAGCTGCGTCCCAAATGGCACCCAGTTACTACAGTACATAGTGCACTACTTTTGACCAGAGCCCTATGGCCCCACTATATAGGGAATCGGCCCTATGGCCCCACTATAAAGGGAATCGGCCCTATGGCCCCACTATAAAGGGAATCGGCCCTATGGCCCCACTATAAAGGGAATCGGCCCTATGGCCCCACTATAAAGGGAATCGGCCCTATGGCCCCACTATAAAGGGAATCGGCCCTATGGCCCCACTATAAAGGGAATCGGCCCTATGGCCCCACTATATAGGGAATCGGCCCTATGGCCCCACTGTATAGGGAATCGGCCCTATGGCCCCACTATAAAGGGAATCGGCCCTATGGCCCCACTATATAGGGAATCGGCCCTATGGCCCCACTATAAAGGGAATCGGCCCTATGGCCCCACTGTATAGGGAATCGGCCCTATGGCCCCACTATAAAGGGAATCGGCCCTATGGCCCCACTATATAGGGAATAGGGTTCCATTTGGGGTGCAGACATATTGATGTAGGTGTGAATACTATCCAATACTGTACGACAACTAATAAAACCAAACATGCAACAAACCAAATACAGGAACTGGCTTGTCCGTGGTTGGGGCTTCTTTTAGACTGTGCGCTCGAGTACGACTCTTTGGAAAGTACATTGTTAGAATCGGATCATAAAAAAGGGAAAGTTACGGTAAACATTGCATATTTTCTTTATTTGGCCTAAAAAGCTAAACATTTGATATGGTAACATTTCATATTCTTCCCCTCAGAAGGACATTTAATTAAAAAAAATATCAAGGCCAAATAGGGTTCTTTGTCCAACACATCTCCACTGTGTACAACTCATAAGTCTTTTACTATGAATTTAAGCTTGAATGCAAGTCATGTAAACATACATCAAAAGGAACACACTTGAAACAACTTCATAGTACTTCACAGCCTATGTATGGTTAGAGTGAGACCATCTGTATATAAATACAAAGAATCTGTATTTTAACATGGAATAATATCCTGACAATAAATCTGTCCTGGTCCTAAAATGACTAGCTAGATCCAAAGCAGGAGAAAGAAGTATACTCTGCAGGAATTTCAACAACAGCTCTCCAAACTAAACCACCCACTGGGCTAAGCAGACACAAGAAGGTTTGTGGGCTTAAAGACTAAGAATATAAAGCAAATATTATTTTTTACATTTTAGGGAGGAATCTTTTGAGGGACAGCTTCCCAGACCCAGATTAGTAGGCCAAGTCCTGGATTAAAAAACATGCCCAATGGAGATTCTCCACTGAAAGTGCTTTTAAATCCAGGATTAGGCTTAATCTGGGTCCGGGAAACTGGCACTTCAAAGTTTAAGGATTCAGCGCCAACTGATCGTTCTCAGGGGGTTACCATGGAGGAATGAGGGGGTCGGTCAGGAGGTAGACTATCAGATATGATGTGGGGGGCGTAAAGGGAGCGCATTGTCCCTCCACTGTCCTTCCGGAGTCTCCCAAACAGCTCGTAGCTCTTCCTTTCTTTCTCTGACTGACTGTATCTGTATAGAGATGAGATGAGAGAGAAGACCATCAGTTCCGGGAGGACATGGCCTACAATAACACCAAGTTATTGGTTCAGTGAGCTATGCTTGTGTGATGAAGCAGCCTAGTTTCCCGTGGCAGACTTCACATAAATGTCAAATAAATGCCACATCGAGTAGCTGGCCAGGGCACACAAGGTTTTGTTCTGGGTTCTGACAATAGTAGCCAAACCTTGGAGTAGCGTGGACGTCATGGGTTCGATATCCGGTCGTGACACAAACGGAGAAAACAACTTCTTTAAAAGGATAGATATTTTATTGCCAAACCAACATATCATAAAACGCAAAGAAACAAACAGCCAGCCGTCAATTCACAAAACCAACCTGTGCTGTTGGATAAAGCTTCCACCCAATTGGATAACCTATACTCACAGTATGTTACAAGATATTTTGTTAGTTAGAGATCCCATCTTTTGTTTAAATTGTCGTTAAGGTTAGTACATTTACCTACAGTAAGTAGTATGGTGTTATACAATAACTACTAATATCTTCTAGACAGCTACAGAGACAAAACTATATAAAAAGATGCATTGTTTTGCCTCTATAACAGAACCTCATACCTTGCGAACGATACCATATATACCGCCAGAAGGGAGAGCAATAATAACTCAATGTAGTGCCAAACAGAGTCAAGCATCTTCAGAGATGTTTTAAACTTCTAAATAACATGAAGGTTGCTAAAAAAATTAAAGTAAGCACCAGTAACAACTTTACCATGTCAACATTAAAAACAGAGAAATGAAGGACTTCTCCTGATCCGTACCAACCAGAAGTCTGGCACACACACAAGAAATGCTGCCCCTTTTCTCAGATGAGAAATCCCTTCATTCAAACAAATGTTAACCCTTTTTTCTTTCCAAGTCCCTTCACAGGATCCATCCCCTCCAATAGATGGGGTGTTATGCAGCAGTGGGTCCATCACAGAAGGGTTGTATTCAGGCCATTGAGAGAAGCCTTCAGCCTTTCTCCTGTCTTTGTCATGAAGACCCTCTCCTTCTGACATTCAATCTGACCCTTGCCACAGACCAAGGTCCCTATAGTAACAAAGGGGACTTGTCACACAGACCCCCCTTCCTCCCCCCCACCCGGGGGCAGGGGCAGGTGGACCCTTGGAACCCCCTCTGATTGGTTAGTTTTCTAAGAAGTCCTAAGCGGGGCGGCCTCCATTGTTGAGGCCTTTCTGCTGCCCGTGAGAAAAGGCCCTGAGGTCAGAGAGAAGAACTGCAAACGCACACTTGTCTGGCACCATGGCAACCAGATGTGAGGGATGGTACCCATGGTAACCGATTTATAATCCCATAGCTTAAAGTAGGCAAGTACCCTAACCATAAATCAGCATGACATTTATAACTGAAGACGTTTGTAAAATAAAATAATTTGTTATGTTACCAAAGTTACTAGTTTTCCATGTGATTTATGTTTTAAAAGTGAAGATAGATAAAACATGGAGTGTACGCAAGGCACACTAACTGCAGTATATGAGGAACATTACATTCATCTTTACAAACACATGATCAAATACACATGGACAACAACAACAACAATACAGAAGACTTTAACTTGAAGATTCAGAGCAAACTAAATATAACATGAGAAGAACAGTGTGACAAAGCAGCAGACAAAGGTAGTAGATGTCTGTGTTTCTCAACACTTCCACTAAACCACCCATTGTGCTATGAAGACACAGTACAGGGAAAGGCTGGTGGGTCGTGAAGGGAAAATGGAAAGAATATGAATCGTTCAAGGAATCAATCAGTAAAGTTCAAAGAATCAACTCCACCGGTGGTGTTGAGGATAGGTAGAGGGGTGTCAGGGAGTCATAGTGTCTCCTCTGGGTGTCTCGGTGTCGGATCGAGAGACAGGAGGGAGGAAGTGGAGAGTCTAACACCGCGTGCCGATGCCCTTTCTCCCCAGGTACCGCAGCAACGCAAAGTTATAAGTGGTGGACACCATGTAGGTGAGCTAGAGAGAGAGAGCGACAGCGAGAGAGCGAGAGAGAGAAACAGGGAAAGAAAGAGCATAGACCAAAAAGAGAGAGAGAGAGAGAGATAAGACAGAATTTCGAGCCCCATTTCATGCACCTATTATGTTCATCAAGGTCCATGACAATCTACCGTAGGCTACATTAACAGTGTACTGATATGGCAATGTAACTATGGGATCTTCCCAGCAGGAAAAGTACAAGACGTTATGACATTTTTATGGTGATTCTATCATTATAAATCAGCTGAGAACTCAAGTCAAAGAACAGAGCTACAGTGAGACTCATCAGCCATGGAGGCCTGACATTCTGGCATTCCTGAACACCTACACTGACTACGTCACATGGGACACAACTCTATTGTAAAGCTTTAGCCAATCTGGTCCCAGTTAAGAGGTTAGGACAGGGTCACTCACCAGAGCCAAGAGTGTGATGCCAGCCCCGGCGAACGCTGCGATGTACAGGTCATAGGTCACACGGAACTGTAAAAGGACAAATCAGAGTCAGAGATGAGTCAGACGTTAACATTCTAGACTCTGGAGACGCTTTGTTTTTAACGTGTCCTGCCAAGTTCCATCACGAGAGACTGTATTACTGACCTCTCTGGTTTTGCAGACAGTGGACAGTGTCATTCCACAAGCTTTGCCTGGCATCGCATTCCATGGTAGGAGCCCTGAAAGAGATGAAAAATACATACACATTTCTGATTCTCTGCTATAAAATTTCTGCTTTCACAGTTGGTAATGTCTCTCCAAATGTCTGCAGAGTAGATTTGAATTAATTGAGCACTGAGTCCACATGAATGATTAGGTCGTATAGACCAGGGTTTCCCAAACTGGTACGGTAAGGTACGGTATGTTCTGGTACGGTACGGTATGTTCTGGCACAGTAAGGTCTGGTAAGGTAAGGTACGGTATGGTCTGGCACAGTAAGGTACGGTATGGTCTGGCACAGTATGGTCTGGCACAGTATGGTCTGGCACAGTAAGGTACGGTATGGTCTGGCACAGTATGGTCTGGCACAGTAAGGTACGGTATGGTCTGGCACAGTAAGGTTTGGCACAGTAAGGTACGGTATGGTCTTGCACAGTATGGTCTGGTACAGTATGGTCTGGCACAGTAAGGTACGGTATGGTCTGGCACAGTAAGGTACGGTATGGTCTGGCACGGTATGGTCTGGTACAGTATGGTCTGGCACAGTATGGTCTGGCACAGTAAGGTACGGTATGGTCTGGCACAGTATGGTCTGGCACAGTATGGTCTGGCACAGTATGGTCTGGCACAGTATGGTCTGGTACAGTAAGGTACGGTATGGTCTGGCACAGTATGGTCTGGTACAGTATGGTCTGGTACAGTATGGTCTGGTACAGTAAGGTACGGTATGGTCTGGCACAGTAAGGTACGGTATGGTCTGGCACAGTATGGTCTGGCACAGTATGGTCTGGCACAGTAAGGTACGGTATGGTCTGGCACAGTATGGTCTGGCACAGTATGGTCTGGCACAGTAAGGTACGGTATGGTCTGGCACAGTATGGTCTGGTACAGTAAGGTACGGTATGGTCTGGCACAGTATGGTCTGGTACAGTAAGGTACGGTATGGTCTGGCACAGTATGGTCTGGTACAGTAAGGTACGGTATGGTCTGGCACAGTATGGTCTGGCACAGTAAGGTACGGTATGGTCTGGCACAGTATGGTCTGGTACAGTATGGTCTGGTACGGTATGGTCTGGCACAGTAAGGTACGGTATGGTCTGGCACAGTATGGTCTGGCACAGTATGGTCTGGCACAGTATGGTCTGGTACAGTAAGGTACGGTATGGTCTGGCACAGTATGGTCTGGTACAGTAAGGTACGGTATGGTCTGGCACAGTAAGGTACGGTATGGTCTGGTACAGTAAGGTACGGTATGGTCTGGCACAGTATGGTCTGGCACAGTATGGTCTGGTACGGTATGGTCTGGTACGGTATGGTCTGGCACAGTATGGTCTGGTACAGTAAGGTACGGTATGGTCTGGCACAGTATGGTCTGGCACAGTATGGTCTGGTACGGTATGGTCTGGCACAGTATGGTCTGGCACAGTATGGTCTGGCACAGTAAGGTCTGGTACGGTATGGTCTGGCACAGTATGGTCTGGTACGGTATGGTCTGGCACAGTAAGGTACGGTATGGTCTGGCACAGTAAGGTACGGTATGGTACGGTATGGTCTGGTACGGTATGGTACGGTCTGGTAAGGTATGGTCTGGTCCGGTCTGGTATGGTAAGGTCTAGTACGGTTTGGTAAGGTACGGTATGGTCTGGTAAGGTACGGTGTCCCAGCAAAATAAATAGTGGGTGTACGCCTTACTGGTAAAACGTGAGCCTATCACAATTAACACAAATTGCCAAGAAAAATATAGGCCATTATTTAACATTACCGCACGTTAGCTGCATGAAATGAGCGAATTGCGTTGTAGTTCGACGAGAACACCTTTTGCCAAGGCGGAGATGAGTGGCCGGGACCGAGGAGCGCAAAGTCAACGGTGGATGCATCAATTCAGGCTACAAGTGGAGGCCTAATGACAATCGCAGAATGTCATTATAATACACCTAGGTGTTTTGTAACAGATGTCTCTTTCCATTAATCAAATTGCAGGTGCACAGTTGAGGGTTTGGATGATGGAATTATTTTGTGAGTGGATGAACATGTGCGGGTTGCCTACAGGAGCGCCTTTTTGAAGTGATTGTTTGACAATCAGATGAAAACATGACTGGTTGTGTTAATGCCACATAAAAGGTCATACCTGTTAAACATGGTATGACCAATCTTTACTAGGCCCACAGAGATCATACAGTGCATCTGGAAAGTATTCAGACCACTTGACTTTTTCCACCTTTTGTTATGTTACAGCCTTATTCTAAAATGGATAAAATAGTTTTTTCCCCTCAACAATCTACACAGAATACCCCATAATGATAAAGCAAAAACAGGTTTTTAGAATTTTTAGCAAATGTATTAAAAATAAAAAACTTAAATAATACATTTACATAAGTATTCAGAGCCTTTACTCAGTACTTTGTTGAAGCACCGTTGGCAGCGATTACAGCCTCAAGTCTTCTTGGGTATGACGCTTCAAGCTTGGCACACCTGTATTTGGGGAGTTTCTCTCTGCAGAGCCTCTCAAGCCCTGTCAGGTTGGATGGGGAGCGTTGCTGCGCAGCTATTTTCAGGTCTTTCCAGAGATGTTCGATTGGGTTCAAGTCCAGGCCACTTAAGGACATTCAGTCCTGTTGGTAGGTGAACCTTCGCCCCAGTCTGAGGTCCTGAGCGCTCTGGAGCAGGTTTTCATCAAGGATCTCTCTGTACTTTGCTCCGTTCATCTTTCCCTCGATCCTGACTAGTCTCCCAGTCCCTGCCGCTGAAAAACATCCCCACAGCATGATGCTGCCACCACCATGCTTCACCGTAGGGATGGTGCCAGGTTTCCTCCAGAGGTGATGCTTGTCATTCAGGCCAAAGAGTTCAATCTTGGTTTCATCAGACCAGAGAATCTTCTTTCTCATGGTCTCAGAGTCCTTTAGGTGCCCTTTGGCAAACTCCAAGCGGGATGTCATGTGCCTTTTATTGAGGAGTGGCTTCTGTCTTGCCACTCTACCATAAAGGCCTGATTGGTGGAGTGCTGCAGAGATGGTTGTCCTTCTGGAAGGTTCTCCCATTTCCACAGAGGAACTCTGGAGCGCTGTCAGAGTGACCATCGGGTTCTTGGTCACCTCCCTGACCAAGGCCCTTCTCCCCCGATTGCTCAGTTTGGCCGGGCGGCCAGCTCTAGGAAGGGTCTTGGTGGTTCCAAGCTTCTTCCATTTAAGAATGATGGAGGCCACTGTGTTCTTGGGGACCTTCAATGCTGCAGACATTTTTTGCTACCCTTCCCCAGATCTGTGCCTCGACACAATCCTGTCTTGGAGCTCTACGGGCAATTCCTTCGACCTCATGGCTTTGTATTTGCTCTGACATGCACTGTCAACTGTGGGACCTTATATAGACAGGTGTGTGCCTTTCCAAATCATGTCCAATCAATTGAATTTACCACAGGTGGACTCCAATCAAGTTGTAGAGACAGCTCAAGGATGATCAATGGAAACAGGATGCACCTGAGCTCAATTTCGAGTCTCATAGCAAAGGGTCTGAATACTTATGTAAATGTGACATTTCTGTTTTTTATTTGTAATACATTTGCAAAATTTTCTAAAAACCTGTTTTGGATTTGTAATTATGGGGTATTGTGTATAGATTGATGAGGGGTAAAAACAATTGTATCCATTTTTGAATAAGGCTGTAACGTAACAAAGTGTGGAAAAAGTCAAGGGGTCTGAATACTTTCCGAATGCACTGTATGTTACAATATGATTGAACATAATGGATCATATAGAGAACTACAGTGATGTTTTCTTTCCTTACCATACTGCCTGGCATCGATACAAAGCTGGTTGATGCTAGCTGGGGTCTCAGTCAGGACGGTGATGGTGTGGCAGGTAGCGGCCATGTTGTAGAAGAAGTAGACAGGCAAGGCAGAGAAGGCAAACACCAACAGCCACACCACTGCCAGCAGGTACGTTATTAATATAAACTGAAGATGAAGGGAGAGAGATGAATGTTTAGGTATTATGAATCCTAACAGGCTAAAAAAAATTACTTTCACAGTTTTGTTGAGCTCTCATCTCCACCCTCAACCTTACTCTCTTACCTCTATCCAACTGGCCTCACACCCCACTCTACCTTCACCCCATCCTCTCAACTACCTCCTCCTCCCCCCCACTCTACCTTCACCCCATCCTCTCAACTACCTCCTCACCCCCCACTCTACCTTCACCCCATCCTCTCAACTACCTCCTCCTCCTCCCCCACTCTACCTTCACCCCATCCTCTCAACTACCTCCTTCTCCCCCCACTCTACCTTCACCCCATCCTCTCAACTACCCCTCCTCCCCCCACTCTACCTTCACCCCATCCTCTCAACTACCTCCTCCTCCCCCCACTCTACCTTCACCCCATCCTCTCAACTACCTCCTCCCCCCCCACTCTACCTTCACCCCATCCTCTCAACTACCTCCTCCTCCCCCACTCTACCTTCACCCCATCCTCTCAACTACCTCCTCCTCCCCCACTCCACCTTCACCCCATCCTCTCAACTAACTCCTCCTCCCCAACTCTACCTTCACCCCATCCTCTCAACTACCTCCTCACCCCCCACTCTACCTTCACCCCATCCTCTCAACTACCTCCTCCTCCTCCCCCACTCTACCTTCACCCCATCCTCTCAACTACCTCCTCAACCCCCACTCTACCTTCACCCCATCCTCTCAACTACCTCCTCCTCCCAAACTCTACCTTCACCCCATCCTCTCAACTACCTCCTCCTCCCCCACTCTACCTTCACCCCATCCTCTCAACTACCTCCTCCTCCCCCACTCTACCTTCACCCCACCTCTCCATCACCACCACCACCCTGTTACCATCACACCTCCACTACCTCCTGCTACCCATCACACCTCCACCCCTGTTACCATCACACCTCCACCCCTGCTACCATTACACCTCCACCCCCACCCTGTTACCATCACACCTCCACCCCACCCTGTTACCATCTCACCTCCACCCCACCCTGTTACCATCACACCTCCACCCTGTTACCATCACACCTCCACCCTGTTACCATCACACCTCCACCCTGTTACCATCACACCTCCACCCTGTTACCATCACACCTCCACCCCACCCTGTTACCATCACACCTCCACCCCACCCTGTTCACCATCACACCTCCACCCCCACCCTGTTACCATCACACCTCCCACCCTGTACCATCACACCTCCACCCCACCCTGTTACCATCACACCACCACCCTGTTACCATCACACCTCCACCCCACCCTGTTACCATCACACCTCCACCCCACCCTGTTACCATCACACCTCCACCCCACCCTGTTACCATCACACCTCCACCCTGTTACCATCACACCTCCACCCCACCCTGTTACCATCACACCTCCACCCTGTTACCATCACACCTCCACCCCACCCTGTTACCATCACACCTCCACCCCACCCTGTTACCATCACACCTCCACCCCACCCTGTTACCATTACACCTCCACTCCACCATTGCCCCCACTCTCTCACCGTGCTACTAAGACAGCGTCCACACAGGGTGCTCCTGAACTCTCCAAAGGTCTGCTTGGCGGCGCTGGTGGTGTAGAATCCCTCCGCCAGCAGTACGATGCAGTAGAGGAAGAAGAATGACGCCAAGCCATAGATAACATACTGGAAGTATTGGATACTATAGAGAAAGAGGAGGAGGAGGAGGAGGAGAAGGAGGGGAAGAGGAGGAGAGGCAGGAGGAGGGAGAGGAAGAGGAGGATGAGGAGGGGGAGAGGAAGAGGATAAGGAGAGGCAGGAGGGAGAGGAAGAGGAGAGGCAGGAGGAGGAGGAGAGGCAGGAAGAGGAGGAAGAGGAAGAGGATAAGGAGAGGCAGGAGGAGAAGGGGCAGGAGAAGTGGAGGGAGGGGGAAGTATTAGGACACATCACTACAGTAGGTCTATTACATTTCCATAATTTAGCAGACGCTCTTATCTAGAGCCACTTACAAATTGGTGCATTCAACTTATGTCTATGAGGTCTACCATTAACATGATTGGTCTACCGTTAACATGAGGTCTACCATTAACATGAGGTCTACCGTTAACATGAGGTCTACCGTTAACATGAGGTCTACCATTAACATGAGGTCTACCATTAACATGATTGGTCTACCATTAACATGATTGGTCTACCATTAACATGATTGGTCTACCATTAACATGAGGTCTACCGTTAACATGAGGTCTACCGTTAACATGAGGTCTACCATTAACATGAGGTCTACCATTAACATGATTGGTCTACCATTAACATGATTGGTCTACCATTAACATGAGGTCTACCGTTAACATGAGGTCTACCGTTAACATGAGGTCTACCGTTAACATGAGGTCTACCGTTAACATGAGGTCTACCGTTAACATGAGGTCTACCGTTAACATGAGGTCTACCATTAACATGAGGTCTACCGTTAACATGAGGTCTACCATTAACATGAGGTCTACCATTAACATGAGGTCTACCATTAACATGAGGTCTACCGTTAACATGAGGTCTACCGTTTAGCTCAATATACTTATACAGTAGTCTTAGAGGACATCTAAACCAGAGGTGGCCAATCCTGGTCCTGGATCGCCAAAACAATTGAGGTTTTTGTTCCAGCCCAGCTTTAACAAAGCCTTCTAGGTCTTGGCCACCACTTACTAATCAGTTGCAGGTATTCCTAGGGGGTAGGTTAGGGATAAAGCAATAGCCTTTGAGCCACTCACAGGTAGGCCAGGGTAATGTAGTCCTGTAGGTTACGGGCGAAGTATGTCTCGATGAGTCTCTCCGTCTCAGTGAGGGCCTGGTGACCACAGCCACAGAACAGAGCTATCCCTGAGAAACACAGCAGAGTGGCCACCAGGGAGCAATAGGGTACTCCTCCCAGGCACTTCATACAGCAGTCATAACAACCTATAGGACAGGACATAACCACATAGGGGTTAATGTAGGGTTATCTCTAGAGAAGCATAGGGCAATCCTACCAGGCACTTCCTACAGCAGTCACAACAACCAAGACATGATATAACGCAACATGTGACAGGAGGAAATGAACACGCCACCAGGGGAGTGATAATGAACACGCAACCAGGGAGTGGTAATGAACACGCAACCAGGGAGTGGTAATGAACACGCCACCAGGGGAGTGGTAATGAACACGCAACCAGGGGAGTGATAATGAACACGCAACCAGGGAGTGGTAATGAACACGCCACCAGGGGAGTGATAATGAACACGCCACCAGGGGAGTGATAATGAACACGCAACCAGGGAGTGGTAATGAACACGCAACCAGGGAGTGGTAATGAACACGCAACCAGGGAGTGGTAATGAACACGCAACCAGGGAGTGGTAATGAACACGCCACCAGGGGAGTGGTAATGAACACGCAACCAGGGGAGTGGTAATGAACACGCAACCAGGGAGTGGTAATGAACACGCCACCAGGGGAGTGATAATGAACACGCAACCAGGGAGTGGTAATGAACACGCCACCAGGGGAGTGATAATGAACACGCAACCAGGGAGTGGTAATGAACACGCAACCAGGGAGTGGTAATGAACACGCAACCAGGGGAGTGGTAATGAACACGCCACCAGGGAGTGGTAATGAACACGCCACCAGGGGAGTGGTAATGAACACGCCACCAGGGGAGTGGTAATGAACACGCCACCAGGGGAGTGATAATGAACACGCCACCAGGGGAGTGATAATGAACACGCCACCAGGGAGTGGTAATGAACACGCCACCAGGGGAGTGATAATGAACACGCCACCAGGGGAGTGGTAATGAACACGCAACCAGGGGAGTGGTAATGAACACGCCACCAGGGGAGTGGTAATGAACATACAACGTCACTGTGAATACTTGGATGGATAAACAACAACTGTAAACAACTGGCTACAGCTATTCCACTATCCAGCTGTGGTCGTAAAATAGCTCATCCCTGGGTTACTCTTTGTGGCCTTGGACTGGTCTGTTCTCTATGCACAGTAGCATTCAGTCTGTCTGCTAGCTACGTGGCATTCTTCCCCAGAGTCATGTGCTGTGAATGGGCCCTTAGGACGTGAGGATCTGTCTGTCCTAACCCCGGCTCCAATCACCGCTCACACCACGGGGAGTGTGAGAAAAGAGGGAGGACTGAGAAAGAGAGAAGAAGAAAGAGAGGGCTGCTTGTGTGACTGCAGAGACAATGTTCTTTGTCCCGGTGCAGTGTGGGAAGACAAGGGCCACCAATGTCAAGCAAACAATAGCCAGAGCCACCTCCAGCACACACACTGGGGTTTATGGGAGCAGAAGGAGGCTTGTGACAGCCAGAGGGATATCCAATAGTCTGTGGTGGAAGTGGGGAAAGGCAGGGGGGAGATCTCTCCCTCCCTCAGAAGACTGGCTGGAGCTGGTACCATTATTACAGTTGGCACAGAATGGCAGGAAGGGGCACAATACACATGCTCTCTGCGACTCCAGGGTTGTGTGTGTGTAGAAAGTATGATCAGGCTGTCTTCCAGGTTGCATAATCACGCCATCGTGGAAATGAGTTTTAAACCAATTAAAAAGTTTGCCAATGAAAGAACACTGACTAAGAGCCAATTTATGCTTGATCCAAAAAACGCTGTATGGATTGTGTGACGCAATTGCTGAGCCAAATTGAGCTCCATATCGCATAGCCATGCGCCGGTCAAATGTTTTAACAATGCGGAGGGCTCCATATAGCTCCGCATTGACATGATTAGTTGACGGTAGGTGAGGGCGGGAGGTCCTGTATAAACACAAACTCACTTCCTTGACAACAGCTCTGCGCTGTTCCGCGAAGCGCAAGAATTGTGAATGCCCTGCCTTCTGCAGAGGTCGTATCACCATAAATGCTGCAAGGCCAATGCAGACCCTGGATTGATCATGAAGCGCCTTTTACAAACACACTGCAGAAAAGCCTCCAAACACACTGCAGAAAAGCCTCTTCAGTAACGTGACTTGATATTCAGCACTTTACTTTTCAAGTCTCAATACTTATGTTCAAGCACTTTTGTTATTTTGACAAAATAGCAGTACTTCTCAGTAGACATAGGAAGGAAAATAGCAGTACTTCTCAGTACACATAGGAAGGAAAATAGCATTACTTCTCATACACATAGGAAGGAAAATAGCAGTACTTCTCATACACATAGGAAGGAAAATAGCATTACTTCTCATACACATAGGAAGGAAAATAGCATTACTTCTCATACACATAGGAAGGAAAATAGCATGACTTCTCATACACATAGGAAGGAAAATAGCATGACTTCTCAGTACACATAAGACGGAAAATAGCAGTACTTCTCATACACATAGGAAGGAAAATAGCATTACTTCTCATACACATAGGAAGGAAAATAGCAGTACTTCTCAGTACACATCGGATGGAAAATAACATTGTCACCCAGCAACAGGTGCAGGGGTTTTCTACCTAGTTTAAACAGTTCCACTTCTCTCTATTTGCACTATTATAGCCTCAAAAGTCCCCCCTCGAGAACTGCAGTGAGGAACTACCCAATTTGTTCAAATTGTTGCAAAGTGGCCTATAATTAATTCACTTGTTACTTTCCTCAAACAAATAGCACTTAGAACACGTTCTGTTGGTAAAAATGAAGACATTGTAAGTGAAATGCAAATGCGACAAGGCACTTCTGAACAGTAGGCTAGTCTGTGCTTCTCGAAGCATTAAATAAATCACTTATCAGCACTTTTCATGACAGCCATAATATTATATTTTATAATGCCAAAATCATTCAAAGAATACCGAAGAAAATGTACCGTTTGGTTGTGGTTGGTTGGCTATAAATAGCCTATTAGTGGTACCATAACAAATGTAGATAACTTACCCATGTTGTCTCTGGTAGGATGTGCGCTCAATACCCGGGTTCTGTGCTGCTTTCCACTGCAGCTGCTCCGATGATATTATGCACGACTTGTCCTCAGCCCCCCTATATCAATCTCAACTCGCTGTCTCTTTCTCTCTCAAACAATGAACAGACAGACCCGCTGATGGCCTGAAAGTCGAATCTTAAAGAAACAATGTAGCTTTCAATGGACTACGGGTCCACACTAGAACTGGCCGGGTTCAAGACGGAGGACAATGAACGAGGTCAACTTCTCTCGCCCTTGGAGAAATGTACTTCAGTTCATTGTTGGTAAGCAGCACAACAGTGCATTTGTGGTAGCATCGCCAAGATGTCTTGCCAGAAAAGGTTCCACGTTCTTTTCAAGCGTAGCCTAGTCTGATAGGCCCAGTTGTAGTGATGTAAGCCTACTGTTTCATGGGACGATAAACGAAACAATAGCCTAGTATTGTGTTGAGCGGTGTGAATCAACAGGCATCGGTCACAGCCTACTAGCCTTGTATGAACCATCCTGATCTCGCTAGCTTACGTTCTGTTTCGCTCTGCAGCTCGCGAGATCAGGATGGTTCGTACGAGGCTAACGGCCTACAGGAATTGAGCGTATAAAAAAAGAGGGTATTGACATCTTGTAAAATGTCATTTTTGGTTCTCTTCCAGCCCCCTGTTTGCTGGACTGATCGGATGACATAATGGGTGGTGGGTCATGGATGTTTGTTGTAAAGGTTGGCATTTGGAACATATGGACTGAAGAAGAGACTGAGATGTTCATAAGAGGTTATTCACTGCGACGTCATCAGTCAACTTTTGAAGAAGATTCTGTTTCCTCTTGATTTTTCTCTGACGATGTCGGTCATTAGGCTACTGTGAGAACATATAGCGCAAGTGCATCCCCTAGTGTCTGTGTGTGAAACAGTTGGTGCCTGCTGCTTTGAAACTATAGTGAACAAAAGTACAAACGCAACATGCAACAATTTCAAAGATTTTACTGAGTTACAGTTCATATAAGGAAATCAAACAATTGAAATAAATAAATTAGGACCTAATCTATGGATTTCACATGTCTGGGAATACAGATATGCATCTGTTGGTCACAGATACTTAAAAAAAAGGTAGGGGGTTGGATCATAAAACCAGTCAGTATCTGGTGTGACCACCATTAGCCTCATGCAGCGTGACACATCTCCTTCGCATAGAGTTGATCAGGCTGTTAATTGTGGCCTGTGGAATGTTGTCCCACTCCTCTTCAATGGCTTTGCGATGTCGTACACGTCGATCCAAAGCATCCCAAACATGCCCAATGGGTGACATATCTGGTGAGTATGCAGGCCATGGAAGAACTGCGACATTTTCAGCTTCCAGGAATTGTGTACAGATCCTTGCGACATGGGGCCGTGCATTGAACATGAAGTGATGGCGGCGGATGAATGGCACGACAATGGGCCTCGGGATCTCGTCACGGTATCCCTGTGCATTCAAATTGCCATCGATAAAAAGCAATTGTGTTCGTTGTCCGTAGCTTATGCCAGCCCATACCATAACCCCACCGCCACCATGGAGCACTCCTTCACAACGTTGACATCAGCAAACTGCTCGCCCCACCCGACACCATACACGTGGTCTGTGGTTGTGAGGCCGGTTGGATGTACTGCCAAATTCTCTAAAACGACGTTGGAGGAGATTTATGGTAAATCAATTAACATTCAGTTCTCTGGCAACAGCTCTGGTGGACATTCCTGCCTCAAAACTTGAGACATCTGTGGCATTGTGTTGTGTGACAAAACTGCACATTTTAGAGTGGCATTTTATTGTCCCCATTACAAGGCGCACCTGTGTAATGATTATGTCGTTGATGGATGGATTAGGGATGGATTATGGATTGTGGATGGATTATCTTTGCAATGGAGAAATGCTCACTAACAGGGACATAAACAAATTTGTGCACAAAATTTAAGAAAAATAAGCTTTTTGTGCATATGCCAACTTTCTGGGATCTTTTATCTCAGCTCATGGAACATGGGACCAACACTTTACATGTTGCATTGATATTTTTGTTCAGTATAGTTGAAAACGGTATAGTTTGTGAACCAGGCGTTCCCACGTTTTTTTGACCCGCGACCGCATTTTGATTAAAAAAAATCTCAACCCTACCATGTAAAAAAAAGTGATGTAATCAATGGCCAATGTTAACTTTTTTTTAACTGGGCCTATGACAGTCTATTACAAATCAGTCTGACAGTATTTAAAGCTGAAGAAAGTATGGTTTGAAGTGACTGAAATGCATCAGAAAGATATTGGGAAGTTCAGAAGATCATCAGGCAATAATGTTGTATGATATTCTGTGTAGAAAAGAACATCATCTTTCCCCCCCCCAGTCTGAGTTAGTACCTGGTCTTGTCCACTCTGTGCTTGTTTGCATTGTAGAGGGAAACCGAAGACACACGTGTTCCAGAGAGTCTGATCTTTCAGCGATGGGGTCATAATATTGTGTAGCTTAAACCTTTAAAAAGATAGGGCCACATCTGTAGGAAGAAAACAGAAACCGCTCTGTTTATTACAACCGCATCTAACGGCTACTGGAGGTTAGTGACGTACAACCGGTTCTATGAACCAGAGTTTCTCCTGCGAACCCATTCTCAAATCAGGCGACCCCACATGGCGGTTTGGGAAACGTTGGTGTAAACCCATAGCCAACTTGGGTCCTTGTAGATAATGTCGTTTGATAACAATGAAACACCGGTTGTTGACTTTATATTTTCCCCCAAGAGTAGCAGATAATTTTTTCGACCAAGTGTGTTCTTCCTTTCACGCCCCTTTCTTGGACTGCAGGGTAGCCTGACAGAATGAATTAACAGTACAGCGTTTCCTTCACACATCGTAGCCACCAGGTGGCAGCACTACACATGATAAGCTTGCGCCATACATACAGTAGGTTACACTGCTCAACATAGGCTCTAATCAGTACTATATGTATTAGCCTCAGAAACCCAGGCTTCTCACGTTCTGCGTCAACGAGACAAGATTTGGAAGGATGGCCGCACGAAACTAGATCCATTCTACTTCATCTGCTAAATAAAAGGCCCTATTCTTAAGGCTGTGGTCATTTCTATGTCTTGTGACTACCTGATAAATCCTCAGACCAAAGCTCCTCCTGTGAATAGGAATAGACTTCCGGTAGACCAATGGTTCTCAACTGGTTTTGCCTCGGGACCCAAATTGAACCAGGTTGTCTCAGCCGTGACCCAATATTCGCGTCGCGAAAAAGAATCACCAAGAAACAATCTGGAAAACTATTTTTAATGCTATATTGATAGTAAATGTAGCAATTATATGACAAGGGAACAACATTCCCACCTCTTTCATTGTCAATAATGACATTTTGCCCATATTCTTGATGAAGAATGTTAATGAACTCTGGTTTGAGACCACAATATCAACTGAAATAGCAGCTCTATATTGAAAATACTGTGATTGAAAAATAAATAGATGTAATTCTTTTAAAATGTAAGTTCATTAGCATTTCTACACACTTTCTACTTGGTTTAAGTCATTTAAGTTCAGATTGAGTATTTTATTTTCTTTCATTGTGTGTGTTTTTTTTTACTCAGACACTCCAACCAACCAGTTGAGAATCGCTGCGGTAGACTATGGATAGAAGAGATTCTCTTCCACCATTGAATACATGAAGATGACTCACAGGGTTCTAGAAAATAATATAACCGCTCCTCTTTGGTGCTTTTGGAAATTCACTCACATTCCATTGAACTGTGGATTCTCTCTGATGCTTCTGTGAGGCTTTTTCAACATCCAGTTGACTACATTTCCATTTACATCATTTAGCAGACGCTCTTATCCAGAACGATTTACAGTTAGTGATTGCATACATTTTCATACTGGCCCGCCGTGGGAAACTAACCCACAACCCTGGCGTTGCAAGCGCCATGCTCTACCAACTGCGCTACAGTCGTCTCCTGAGTGGCGCAGTGTTCTAAGGCACTGCATCGCAGTGCTAACTGTGCCACTAGAGATCCTGGTTCGAATCCAGGCTCTGTCGCAGCCGGCCGCGACCGGGAGACTAATGGGCGGCGCACAATTGGCCCAGCGTCGTCCAGGGTAGGGGAGGGAATGGCCGGCAGGGATGTAGCTCAGTTGATAGAGCATGGCGTTTGCAACGCCAGGGTTGTGGGTTCGATTCCCACGGGGGGCCAGTATAAAATAAAAAAATATATATATGTATTCACTAACTGTAAGTCGCTCTGGATAAGAGCGTCTGCTAAATGACTAAAATGTAAAATGTACAAGTCACACACTATTGAGGATAGAAACACAATAGAGGAAACTAGTAGGTCTCTACCTAGATGTCTATCTTTGAGGTTGCACTGAGTGATCAAGAAGTGCGGAATAGAATGACTGGTATTTGACTGGGAGTGTAGAATGCAGGAGGGAGAGTAGCATGCCACTCAGGTTGCAGAAAATGTCTTCTGCTTACTGTACATTTAACTATTCTCAATGTCCCCAAAGCTCACTACACACACACAAACTCTTCCACCCATACACACACACTTAAAACCGAGCATGATGACAGGTGGAATTACCCAAGGTGCCAAACTCAAAATGCTTGAATAATTATTTCAACAACTACGGGTGTCAGGTTTCAACATTGTTGGAAAGATTATGTGATAAGGGGAATTCTCTCAACCATAAAACGTTCTAATTTCCTTTTATGTCACGTCTCAACTTGTGAAGAAGCTTAGAGAACTGACTGAACAGGAAATGTTTGGCTGACAGTTGTGTGTTCAACGCTGGATATAGTTAACAGGGATTTGTAGTCTCTGTATTCTATTCCATCTTGTTGTGTTACAGCCTTGTGTCTTTTTCATGTTGATCCTTATTGACTTTGTGACATGCAGGTTAAGTCTTGTTTGATGTTTTCCCTCCCTATGAACCAAAGTCTGCAGATAGATTAGACACTAAGGAATGAGGGCCGGAGTACCTGAAGATAAGAACCGCGTCACTTAGCATATCACATTCCTCACCTCGAGACGTATTCGCTTCAGTAAGGTGAAACAGTCAGAACGTCTCAAAGATGTCACGGGGAGAGCTGACACGTCTCCCTGTCCTATAATCACATCTGCTCTACACAATAGGCAACATGTCAGGGGTCTCTTCTGTAACGTTGTCCTGAACAAGGCCTTTGACAACAAGATGTAAGGAAGAGAGCTAACACGACTCTACAGGTGCAGCTCAATACATTAGAATATTGTGGAAAAGTTAGGTAATTTCAATAATTCAATTGACAAAGTGAAACTCATATCGTGGATTAATTACACAAAAAGTGAAATAGTTCAAGCCTGTATTTGTTTTAATCTTGATGATTACGGCTTACAGCTCATGAAAACCCCAAATTCAGTATCTCAAGAAAATTAGAATATTGTGAAGAAGTTCAATATTGTAGACTCAAGGTGTCACACTCTAATCAGCTAACTAACTCAAAACACCTGCAAAGGTTTCCTGAGCCTTTAAATGGTCTCTCAGTGTCACACCCTGACTCTGGGGACTCTTATTTGTTGAGTCAGGGTGTGTATTTCCATGTGGTGATTGTCTATGTTGTATATTCTAGTATTTGTATTTCTATGTTGGCCGGTGTGGTTCCCAATCAGAGGCAGCTGTCGCTCGTTGTCTCTGATTGGGGACCATACTTAGGCAGCCTATTGGCACTAGTGGGTTGTGGGATCTTGTTCCGTGTTAGGTATGTTGTTTGTGTACCTTGGACTTCACGTTTCGTTTCTTGTTTTGTCGTTGTGTTTAATAGTCAAATAAACATGTATGCATATCACGCTGCGCCTTGGTCTGACCCGTTCATGAACGAACGTGACACTCAGTCCAGTTCAGTAGGCTTCACAATCATGGGGAAGACTGCTGACTTGATAGTTGTGCAGAAGACAGTCATCAACACCCTCCACAAGGAGGGAAAGCCTCAAAAGATCATTGCTAAAGAAGCTGGCTGTTCACAGAGTGCTGTATCCAAGCATATTCATGGAAAGTCGAGTGGAAGGAAGAAGTGTGGTAGGAAAAGGTGCACAAGCAACAGGGATAACCGGAGCCTTGAGAGGATTGTCAAGCAAAAGCCATTAAAAAATGTGGGGGAGCTTCACAAGGAGTGGACTGAGGCAGGAGTCAGTGCATCAAGAGCCATCACGCACAGACGTATCCAGGAAATGGGCTACAACTGTCGCATTCCTCGTGTCAAGCCACTCCTGAACCAGAGGCAACGGCAGAAGCGTCTTACCTGGGCTAAGGAGAAAAATAACTGGTCTGTCGCTCAGTGGTCCAAAGTCCTCTTTTCAGATGAAAGTACATTTTGCATTTCATTTTTTATGATTATGATTATTATTTTTTTCCTACCTTTATTTAACCAGGTTTAAGCCAGTTGAGAACAAGTTCTCATTTACAACTGCGACCTGGCCAAGATAAAGCAAAGCAGTGCGATAAAAACAACAACAACACAGAGTTACATATGGGGTAAACAAAACATAAAGTCAAAAATACAACAGAAAATATATATACAGTGTGTGCGAATGTAGTAAATTATGGAGGTAAGGCAATAAATAGGCCATAGTGCAAAATAGTTACAATTTCGTATTAACACTGGAATGATAGATGTGCAAAAGATGATGTGCAAATAGAGATACTGGGGTGCAAATTAGCAAAATAAATAACAATATGGGGATGAGGTAGTTGGATGGGCTAATTACAGATGAGCTGTGTACAGGTGCATTGATCGGTAAGCTGCTCTGACAACTGACGCCTAAAGTTAGTGAGGGAGATAAGAGTCTCCAGCTTCAGAGATTTTTTCAGTTCGTTCCAGTCATTGGCAGCAGAGAACTGGAAGGAATGGCGGCCAAAGGAGGTGTTGGCTTTGGGGATGACCAGTGAGATATACCTGCTGGAGCACAGACTACGGGTGGGTGTTGCTATGGTGACCAGTGAGCTAAGATAAGACAGGGATTTGCCTAGCAGTGATTTATAGATGACCTGGAGCCAGTGGGTTTGGTGATGAATATGTAGTGAGGGCCAGCCAACAAGAGCGTACAGGTCACAATGGTGGGTAGTATATGGGGCTTTGGTGACAAAACGGATGGCACTGTGATAGACTACATCCAATTTGCTGAGTAGAGTGTTGGAGGCTATTTTGTAAATGACATCGCTGAAGTCAAGGATCGGTAGGCTAGTCAGTTTTACGAGGGCATGTTTGGCAGCATGAGTGAAGGAGGCTTTGTTGCGAAATAGGAAGCCGATTCTAGATCTAACTTTTGATTGGAGATGCTTAATGTGAGTCTGGAAGGAGAGTTTACAGTCTAACCAGACACTTAAGTATTTGTAGTTGTCCACATACTCTAGGTCAGACCCGTCGAGAGTAGTGATTCTAGTCGGGTGGGCGGGTGCCAGCAGCATTCGATTGAAGAGCATGCATTTAGTTTGACTAGTGTTTAAGAGCAGTTGGAGGCTACGGAAGGAGTGTTGTATGGCGTTGAAGCTCGTTTGGAGGTTTGTTAACACAGTGTCCAATGAAGGTAACGAGATGTATACAAAATGGTGTCGTCTGCGTAGAGGTGGATCCGAGCGTCACCAGCAGCAAGAGCGACATCATTGATATACACAGAGAATAGAGTTAGCCCGAGAATTGAACCCTGTGGCACCTCCATAGAGACTGCCAGAGGTCCAGACAACAGGCCCTCCGATTTGACACATTGAACTCTATCTGAGAAGTAGTTGGTGAACCAGGCGAGGCAGTCATTTGAGAAACCAAGGCTATTTAGTCTGCCAATAAGAATGCGGTGGTTGACAGAGTCGAAAGCATTGGTCAGGTCGATGAAGACGGCTGCGCAGTACTGTCTTTTATCGATCGCGGTTATAATATCGTTTAGGACCTTGAGCGTGGCTGAGGTGCACCCATGACCAGCTCGGAAACCGGATTGTATAGCGGAGAAGGTACGGTGGGATTCGAAATGGTCGGTGATCTGTTAGTTAACTTGGCTTTCAAAAGGCAGGGCAGGATGGATATAGGTCTGTAACAGTTTGGATCTAGAGTGTCACCCCCTTTGAAGAGGGGGATGACCGCAGCAGCTTTCCAATCTCTGGGGATCTTAGACGTTACGAAAGAGAGGTTAAACAGGCTAGTAATAGGGGTTGTGACAATTTCGGCGGCTAATTTAAAAAGAAAGGGTCCAGATTGTCTAGCCCAGGTGATTTGTAGGGGTCCAGATTTTTCTGCTCTTTCAGAACATCAACTGTCTGAATTTGTGTAAAGGAGAAGTGGTGGGGGGGGGGCAAGTTGCAGCGGAGGGTGCAGAGCTGGTGCCGGGGTAGGGGTAGCAAGGTGGAAAGCATGGCCAGCCGTAGCAAAATGCTTGTTGAAATTCTCGATTATTGTAGATTTATCGGTGGTGACAGTGTTTCCAAGACTCAGTTGGGAGGAGGTGCTCTTATTCTCCATGGACTTTACAGTGTCCCAAAACTTTTTGGAGTTTCTGTTTGAAAAAGCTAGCCTTTGCTTTCCTAACTGATTGTGTATATTGGTTCCTGACTTCCCTGAAAAGTTGCATATCGCGGGGGCTGTTCAATCAAGGTCCCAGAGTCTGGAGGAAGAGTGGAGAGGCACAGAATCCAAGTTGCTTGAAGTCCAGTGTGAAGTTTCCACAGTCAGTGATGATTTGGGGAGCCATGTCATCTTCTGGTGTTGGTCCACTGTGTTTCATCAAGTCCAAAGTCAACTCAGCCGTCTACCAGGAAATGTTAAAGCACTTAATGCTTCCTTCTTCTGACAAGCTTTATAGAGATGCTGATTTCATTTTCCAGCAGGACTTGGCACCTGCCCACACTGCCAAAGGTACCAATACCTGGTTCAATGACCATGGGATTACTGTGCTTGATTGGCCAGCAAACTCGCCTGATCTGAACCCCATAGAGAATTTATGGGGTATTGTCAAGAGGAAGATGAGAGACACGAGACCCAACAATGCAGACGAGCTGAAGGCCGCTATCGAAGCAACCTGGGCTTCCATAACACCTCAGCAGTGCCACAGGCTGATCGACTCCATGCCACGCCACATAATAATAATATAATATGCCATTTAGCAGACGCTTTATCCAAAGCGACTTACAGTCATGTGTGCATAAATTTTTACATATGGGTGGTCCCGGGGATTGAACCCACTACCCTGGCGTTACAAGCGCCATGCTCTACCAATTGAGCTACAGAGGACCACATAGATGCAGTGATTCATGCAAAAGGAGCCCCATCCAAGTACTGACTGCATGTACAAGAACATACTTTTCAGAAGGCCGACATGTCTGTATTACATTTCCTTTTTTCACTGGTGTTATGTCATATTCAAATTTTCTGAGATACTGAATTTGGGGTTTTCATGCGCTGTAAGCCGTAACCATCAAGATTAAAACAAATACAGGCTTGAACTATTTCACTTTTTGTGTAATTAATCCACGATATATATATATATATATATATATATATATATATATATATATATATATATATATATGAGTTTCACTTTGTCAAATGAATTATTGAAATTACTTAACTTTTCCACAATATTCTAATTTATTGAGCTGCACCTGTATTCTATAACAGACAATCATATCTGTTCTACATAATACTCTTCTAACTGTGCTGTCTGTAACCTTGCACCCTTCTGAACAAGGCTCCTGACAACAGCAGGAGAAGTAGTGTACTCCTTCTAGAAGTACAGTACAGTGTATTCTGTCCTGGCTGGGTGAGATGTGGTGTAACACTACACTAGAGGAGTGAGAATGCCAGGTGTCGGGTGATGGAGGGAGGACTTGCTCTGTGACTTAAGATGGTGATGTTTCTTGCCACTGCTGCCTCTCATCTGTCTGTTGATCCATACAAACCCTCTGCCTCCCCCACTTCCCCCCCCCCGGCCCACCGTTCCAGCCTCTCACCTATCTGTCCATATGTAATTTACAACCCCTCATTCTGTCCCCCCCACCTCCTCTGTCCTCCCTTGACCCAGCGTCTCCCCCACTGCAGCCTTACCTCTTCCACCATCACCCTGGATCAAAGTACACTGTGTCAGGCATTTTGTGTTCGGCTGACACTGGCACACAGTCTGTAGATCTGACCAGGGATTAGGCTAAAGACAATGGAAACAGAACATAACGATCTGACCAGGGATTAGGCTAAAGACAATGGAAACAGAACATAAAGATCTTGTGATTAACACCACTTTCACTTTGTTTTCTTCTTCTCACTCTTTTGTACAAGACAAGTTTTGAATTTGTATCCCTTATTTAACATCGATGTCTGCCTCAGTTGACAGGTCACACATCTCAAATTAGCCTCTACAACTAATACTAGGCTACAATTAACTGTAGTAAATTAAATATAAACCTCACGGCAAATGAAGAAAGAAAGCTTCCTTTCATTTGTTATCAATGATGTTCCTTAAATCTTCACCTCACCTTAAAGCTGGGTTCTTTATTTCTTTACTTTATTCGTTAGCTTGATAAAATGTATATTGGATTGTTTAAGACATTTAACCAGAGCGTTTCAATTTAGAATACTGAAAGAGAGCGAGACTATTTTGTGTGAAAACAGTGAAAATGTATTTAATTGTAGAATTGATTTCATACTTTTTACATGGTATACAAGAAACGTCAGCTATACATAATATAGAGTCCAGTCAGAACAAGCACTGCCTCTCTCTCATTAAAACGCTTCTCCTGAAGAATATCTCTCCTGAATGCGTAGAGGAATCTGATTCTCCTTTACATGTTTAATGTATAAAACAACCGTCACCAGAAGCAGACAGAGCGAGGCTGCCATCATGCCCTGGCCTAGCAGCACGATCAACTGAGCATGTCTGTCGCAGACGGGCGTCTCAGCTGGCGTTTCGGAGGGCGTCTGTGCCAGTCTGTAGGGCAGGGATCTTGGCATGGTGTCCAGGTGGCATGGTTCCAAGGTGTCGTTGACCAGCAGGTTGACCCAGACAGTGGTGTGGAGGGGCGCTGGTTTCCCACCGTCACTCACCACGATGAACAGGTGGTGCATCCCCAGGTCCTTACCCATGAGCCTCTGGGCTAAGATCACGTTACCGGACTGAGCGTCCAGCTGGAAGGGACTGCTGCTGCTGTCACCATGGTGATGGGATGATGGAGAGGTGCCCGGTGGTTCCTGCGCTGCAATGGTGTATGTGATCTCCGAGTTTAACCCTGAGTCCTCGTCGATGGCGTAGATCTTGGTTACCATGGTGCCTGTGGTGGTCCCTGTGGAGATGGCGAGACACGACAAGTTGCTGCTGGGTAGGATGACCTGGGGCTGGTTGTCGTTGACATCCTCAATGAACACGGTTACCCTGGCGACAGAGGTCAGAGGTAACGGGCGTCCGTTGTCGGTGGCGAACAGATATAACTCATAGCGGTCCTGTTTCTCGCGGTCGACATCGGCCATGCAGCGCAACATCCCCTGGGCGTTGTCTATGACGAAGGGGCCAACACTGCTGTTCACCACCCTCACCTCCAACTCCCCGTTAAGCCCCGAGTCCAAGTCCGACACCCCCACCTTCCCCACCTGGGCCAGGGGAGGTATATTCTCAGGGATGAAGAAGATGAAGTGAGGGGTGAGGAAGACAGGAGCGTTATCATTCTGGTCCAGGACGGTGATCGTCACCGTCACGGAGGACTCTAATGAAGGAGCGCCGTTATCTCTGGCCACAACAGTTAGTCTGTGAACGTCCTGTTGTTCCCTGTCCAGGGGTACAGAAACCGTCAGCTGACCTGTGTTTCGGTCGATTCTAAAAATGGCTGCCGCTGCCGCCGTGTGTGATGGTCGGCCCAGTCTGTAGGTGACCTGCCCGTTCTGACTGCTGTCTGCATCCTGCGCCCTGACTTTCAGCAGAGACGCCCCAGCAGGGTTATTCTCCTCTATGTCTATCAGATAGGGACTCTGGAGAAACTGTGGAGCATTATCATTCACATCCACCACCCTCACCCGGATCACTCTCCTAGGGAAGCCCTGAGCTGCAGGCTCCCCGACACCACCACGCATCACTACAGAAACATGATATTCACTCTTCATCTCATAGTCTAAGGGCTTTGATGTTGACAGGAGATATTTGCCGTTCTGCAGGCTCAAAGAAAAAGGCACCTCTCCTTCAATGGAGAGAGACGATGAGCCTCTAACACTACTAGTGTCCCCCGGCAGCTCTAGCAAAGCCAAGACCGTGGGGGGCTGGTTTTCCTGTAACACTATCGTCTGGTTTTGATGCTCTGCTATGAACCTGATCTTTATGCCATTCTCCTGGTGTGGAGCGGGGAGCAGGGATATGGTTACCTGAGTGTCTGCAGGGGGGCAGTGGGGGCCGCTGGCTAACACTTTCAACACCACCTCCTCTCCCCTGTCACTAACACTAACACTGTCACTGTGGCCGTCTCTGAGGTCTCCTCTCAGGCTGATCAGGCCAGTGTGACTGTCCAGACTGAAGAGTTCCCTGGCCCGTTCTGAGACCTTGGGGCTGAGGGAGTAGGTGATAGCAGCGTTGGGGCCCAGGTCTAGGTCTGTGGCTCTGACCCTGGTTACTGCTGTGTCTCTGGGTGATTCCGCTGTAATAACCACCTTCTGGGGTCTGTCCAGGCTAAACTCTGGGCAGTTATCGTTCACGTCAGTCACTTTTATGAATAAAGTTGCTGTGACGCTTAGTGGGGTAGAGCCACAGTCTGTGGCCACTAGAGTCATCTCATGAAGATCCTGCTTCTCGCGGTCTAGTCCTTGTCGCACAACCAAAAACAAAATGGCTGCTTCTTCTTCTACTGTCACACTGAAAAACCCACCGGCTCCCTCTAAGTGGTACTGCAGCTGTCCGTTACGTCCCATGTCTCTGTCCTCTGCCTGGTCGTCCAATAAGAAACTGGTCCCCACAGCCACATCCTCAGAGACACTCAGATGGATCTCAGTGTTGTCAAAGTGAGGAGTGTGGTCATTGATGTCCTCTACAACCACCATGAACTTCACCAGCTCTGCCTCAGGGCCCACGATGGCGTCGTGTGGGAGGATACACTCTCCAGCCTGGGGTTGGTCAGGACACAGGGCCTCTCGGTCCATCCTGCGATAGATAGATCATTACTTTGTTAATAGTCAAGAGGAAGTTTCTTTATCAGCAGCAGCTATACATTAAAAGCATACAGCAACAGTAAACATTGAAGTGCAAAAATCCATCCAGTTAGGTAAAGAAACAGTCAAAAGGCCTGTAGACTACCACATCATCTAGAATGAGTTTCAATAAATAACCACCTGTGGTCGGTCGTGTAGACATCCCCTGTCCCCTGGTCCACCCTGAGGTAGACCTGGGTCAGGAGCTGGTAGGGGGGGGGGAACGTGGACCCGATGGACCCGACCCGGACCCCAGCCTCCTGCTCCTCTGGAACCGAGATCTGAACGGAACCGTAGCACATGATCTGCCTGAGATGGACGATGACCAGCACATTCTAAAGGAGAACATAGAACATTAAGTGAAAACGTAGGACTTGGAAGACTAGAGGACATTGGTGTGTAGTAAAGCACTGATATGGACCATGACATGGCACGTTCTAAAGGAGAACCCGAATAGGGAACTTAAAACATTCTTGTGAGGAGGAAAAACATTCATATGAGGAAATGATAATCCTAGGAACTTCCCCCTGAAGTAGGCTAGGATGGAAACATCTTCCTTCCTTTTAATGATCTATTATTAACAGTGGCATTACTACCTCAGTGGCTACTGTAAAAGTAGGGACTGTGTCACGTTTTAGGGAATAGGGTGGTATTGGGGACGCATCCTGTGTGTGCAGCAGTACTGCAATATAATCTGATATATCTCACCCCCTTATTCACTTACTAGTCAAACCTACTGGACCCTAACTAATGACAAAACATGCTTGTGGAATTATAATAAAGCATTTAACAAAACATATGCACATAATTTATGACAATTTACATATTTGCATGATGATGTTCCATATTAATAGTGAATAATAGCTATCATCAAGCATTATTCTTAAAACATCCAAGAAGCGTACAGAGGGTTTTCTTTTTCGTGTGCTCCCAGTCACAACAATAACCCATGACCTATGACCTATTATCCATTCACTAGCTCCCTGTCATATGAGAGCTACCAAAACAAGGACCAAGTAATGATCAACAATACTACTATGCTGCGACTAATATTGGTGAACTAATATTTATTAGGTTTTTACAGTAATTAGCATGACAGATATATTGCCCTACAGTGGTTCATTAAGTGATAAGATGACTGACTAATGGTTGACTGACCTGAAGGAGTCCAGCCCAGTTCATGTTATCATCCGTCCCATTGGCCCGTAGCCTCCACACATGACACCTATCTGGGTTACCTCTGCCTCCACCTCTGCTAAGAGTAGGGAGGAAGACTGGGGCTGGAGGCAGCTATACCTGTAGCCTACCTGGGGACTGTTAGCACCCTCTCCAGTCCTCCTCTCCCGCCCCTCCCACCTGTCACTCTGACAGACTGCTGTAGGGAGGTAGACTGGGGCTGGAGGCGGGGTTGTAGACTGGGGCTGGAGGCGGGGTTGTAGACTGGGGCTGGAGGCGGGGTTGTAGACTGGGGCTGGAGGCGGGGTTGTGGGCTGGGGCTGGAGGCGGGGTTGTAGACTGGGGCTGGAGGCGGGGTTGTAGACTGGGGCTGGAGGCGGGGTTGTAGACTGGGGCTGGAGGCGGGGTTGTATACCTGCTGCCTACCTGGGGACTGCTGTGCTAACACACACACACACCTTGTGCCCCTCCCACTACAGGTAACTTAATAAGCTGATTGGACAGTGTGCAGCAGCAAATCAGAACGACTGGTTACTCAGCATTCTTTACCTTCTTGCTGTAATGTTTATCTCTGGTTTAGTGGTTTGAGGCATTTACTAATTGAAAGTAAATGTAAAATGATTATCTAAATGGTTCTGGTGAAAGGAACAACCGAATATAAGATATTAGATATGACATACAAAAGGTTCTTATCTGTAACCATATGAACATACTTAATGTTATACATGATGAGAAAGAAGTCAGTTTGGGGACAGTTATTCCACCACAAAGTTCCAATTCCACCTGTGTCAACTGTGGCCACAAATGGCAAGGGATCGCTGTGGTCTCAGAGTGCTTCCCCAATTCTAATATTGCCTAACTAAATATAGAAATATGACTGTAAACCGTCTTTAATCTCCCCAGAGGTGTAGGCATACCACCAGTAAGTCAGTCAGTAGGACAGCGGTCTACTTTGTTAGCGACATTAATTGTAATGTTTCATTCTCACTTCTTGAGTGACCCCTGTTGGTTGGTTGGAGTAGTTTCAGGTGACTTCACAATAACGGGCCTTCTACAGTGAATATACTTCCGGGTTAATTTCCAAAAAGCATAATAAGAAGTAACTTTATGATTAGGCCTTTAAGGTGGGCTAATGTTAGTAAAGACGCTTTTCCTGGGAAAACAGTAATATAATAGACAGATTGGCTGTTTATAATAGATAGACAACCATAGGCCTACAATGTATTACATAAAGGTTGAAATCATAAAAGATTTTAGCAAAATCTCATCGTACTGTTCTTCAGTTTCCTTTAGAGAGGATTTCTGTGACCTATTGAAAACCCCTCAGAAAAATATGGCCCAGAGTTGCATAAGCCTCTATCTTTGGGTTTCTGAGACTCTTCCGTTCATTCGTTTACCTATAGGGGAAAAGGTTTTTCCTCGCCCTTAACTGTTACTTTCGAGACTCCCACGCACTACCGTAACCACAGAAGCCGCAGTGACCTGATTGGGTGCTGCAGAGCGCGTCTTTTCCGGTTGTGAGTAAAGTCTAAGGAGGCTTTATAAACAGAAGACCCCAACTGTCAACTTGAAACTTCACTTCTTGCACAGTTGCTGTATTATATTAGTAATCGACGCACTATTCCCGCTTTTCAGAATGTCTACAGAAAACTTCAGAATGCCCACAGATAACTTTTCAGGTGAGTCTTGAGCATTGGCTTGATATTTACATTTTTATCATTAGACTATCGATTATTGCAGCGTTTGTTCTTGTATTTTATTCCTGCTGTTGTAGATTTTTAATGTGGATTGATTTCAAATAGCCTGATTTTGTTTGGTATAAATTATTTAGTTTTTAATGGCACATGAATCACTTTAGGCCTATTATTAATAGGCTAATTAAAATACATTTGTAAAGTAATTATATTCCATCATGAATTGAATGATTCCCACTCTAACTAAAATCATTTTCGAAATCCCCGATCAGACTTGGAGCTGGAGCTAAATGATTTGCTCCAGGAGTTCGCTGACGTGGTTGAGGAGTTGAGAGAGCCTTCCCAAAGCGTCCCGTCCGCATACGAGCGGCTCTTGTCTGATGCCAAACGGCGCACCCGGCTAGGGGATGACGGCTCAGTGGTCAGCGACAGCGGCGTGGAGGACAATAGTGACTGCAGTGAGTAGCCTTTAGGTCTAAACCTTTATGGTCGTTGTTGTGTGTTCCATACATACATACGTCCATACATACGTGGAGGAGGGCGTGTGGGGTTTGTGCGTAAACGGTGAGTCAGATGGAGAATAGGGGAAAATACGCTTGTGGGTAGCTGCCGTTTGAGCCTCTTTCATCAACCAACACTTGACATTTTTTACTGGCGACAACATCGGCTCATGAACATGCATCAACTTTTTTTAAATAGAGAGTAACACAAAATAACACTGTTTCAAGTAATGCACGTTTGCTCCATTACATCGAATGGATGTGCATGACTGTCTGTGGATGAAGGATTGCATTATTTTATTTTGCACATCATTCAATCTGAAAGTAAAATTCAACTTTAGCTGTCAGAATGGTCCACTGTAGCTCAGTTGGTAGAGCATGGACTTTGCAATTCCAGGGTTGTGGGTTTGATCCCATATGTAAAATGTATGCAGTATGACTATATAAATTGCTTTGGATTAAGTGTCTACTAAATGGCATATATTTAAGCAATAAAGCCTGAGGTGGTGTGGTATATGGCCAATATACCACAGCTAAGGGCTGTTCTTATGCATGACGCAACGCGGAGTGCCTGGACACAGCCCTTAGCCGTGGTATATTGGCCATATACCACAAACCCTCGAGGTGCCTTATTGTTATTATAAACTGGTCACCAACGTAATTAGAGCAGTAAAAATAAGACCGTATACCCGTGGTATACGGTCTGATATACCACAGCTTTCAGCCAATCAGCATTCAGGGCTCGAACCACCCAGTTTATAATATATATTAGTTGTGCCACGTGTGGATGTGTTCTTGTGGTCTAACCTTCTCTCTCTCTCAATTCAATTCAATAAGTTAACATTGCCAAAGCAAGTGAAGTAGATAATAAACAAAAGTGAAATAAACAATAAAAATGAACAGTAAACATTTCTCTCTCCTTCTCTCTCACCCTCACCCTCATCTCTCCCTCCCGCCAGGCAGTGAGGCGTCTCTGGGTAACAGTTTGAACACCAGTGAAGAAGAGCTCCACACTGCAGGCATAACAGTTACGCCCAAAGGTAAGGAGACCTATACCACTACATCAGTTGACCATCTAAACTAGCCCTGAGCTATCTGACCAGCTAGAGTTGTAGTAGGAGATCACTATCAGTCCATACACAGATCACTATCACTTTTACACAGATAATTAGAGCATTACAATAGATCACTATTGAGTTGAGTTTACACAACAAAGCTTGGCTGTTGTGCTTCTACAGCCTTCTACAGCTATCTGGCCTCATCTGGGCAGGGTGGCCTAGGGTTGGTATAATGGCTAAATAAGGTACCCCTGGAGAGAGGGGGTCGGGGGAGGTAGACATACATAAGCTAAACGTAACACTAGAAGATCCATGTCGTTCAGTCTGAGGTGTGCTGCAGGCGCCTCACTGGCTCAGTGGAGTTTTATATTATGGGCTGTTTAAGATGTGATTTATATAAAGCCAGCTGAATAAGTCTGTGAATCTTATTTTCCATCTTGGTTAAACCAGGGGTTGTGTCTTGACTCCTTCAGTGTGCTCCAAATGGTACCCTATTTCCTATATAGTCCACTACATTTAACCAGGGCCCTTAGGGCTCTAGGGAATAGGGTGCCATTTGGGATGCAGGTTCTTCTTATATAATTCTGGGAGTTGGATCACATTTCCTGCTCTGGTCCAAAGGAGGAAATGCCAGTGAACTTAGAGCAGCAACTGCTGCATCTCCACAGAAATGTTCCATTCCACCACTCTCTATTTCTCCTTTCTCACATGCTCTCCTTTTACTCTGCAGCCAGGATGGGAGACACAGGAGACCTACAGAGATTCATCGACAGTTTGGACCGGGAACTTGCTGGTATGCATCTCAAAACAAAACCAAAATTCCCCACATCCTGACAATGTCATTATATCACTTTAGTCTGGTGTTTCAATCTCTTTATATCACTTTAGTCTCGTGTTTCAATCTCTTTATTTACATTTTAGTCATTTAGCAGACGCTCTTATCCAGAGTGACTTAGTTAGTGAGTGCATTTTTTTTTTTTTCATACTTAGTCTAGTGTTTCATTCTCTTTATCGCTTTAGTCTAGTGTTTCAATCTATCACTTTAGTGAATCCCAGAGCTCCTCTAGTGTCTGCAGGGTTGAGGTGGGCTATCTACATGCCCTCCAGTAATAATAGTCTATAGTACATGACTATCACTGTGACCACTACCAGTAGAGAGGCAGTGCTGTTTCAGAGAACACACAGAGATGTAGATACGCTGACACACACAACCACACACACACGGACATGCACACACATACACAAACACGCAAACACACACACACGGACATGCACACACATACACACACACACAAACACGCAAACACACACACACACACACAGACATGCATGCAGACTCACACACACATACACACCGTGCTACCAGTGGGTCAGAGACAGAGAAGTGCTGTTCCTCATGAATCATAACTGCTCTCGGCATCAGTACCAGGCTGCTGCATGCTAATGACTGTGTGTGTGTGTGTCTGTCTGACAGAGATGTGAGTGGAGAGAGAGCGAGACGGAGAGCGATGGAGAGAGACCGGAGAGGGAGAGAGAGCTGCTGAGACCACGGGGGAGAGAGAAGAGAGAACAGGCCAGAGGCTGCACGGCTGGCTACCTCTGAACACACAAACACACAGATCTAAAATTGCACAGTTCTGTTCTGTTCGGAGAAAGCCAGCTCACTCTGGGCCCCTCTGGGGGGGAAAAAGGGTCAAACATGAGGAATTGAAAGGGCATCATGTTCCAATATCTAGAACACTACTGGACCTGAGGTGATAGACTCCATCCCTTCCCTCAGACTGGTGACGTATTCACAGCTAAATGAAGCTGTTTTATAGTCAACGTGTATCTCTTCAACAGGAGAACACGAACGTGTGTGAAATGGCATCCTATGTAGTGGACTACTTTTCCCACTATATATCTTGTTATTAGCAAGTGTTGTACATTTGGGTTTATGCCAACCTGCTGTTTCCTGATGGAAGGCCTTATAATAGTGAAACCCACTGTCCTCATCACAACCCAATGTGTTGGACAGTAATTGTTAAAATGCTAAGTTTTATATTGTAAAGTTTAAAGTGATGTACAGTATTATATTGCCTATACTACAAACAGACCACTGCCTAACCTGATGATGATGATGATGATTTTTGTACAGAGGAATGCACAGATGAATAAAGATAGTTATTTGAAAGGTGGCTGTCTTTTTGAGTTATTTAAAAGCAAATGAATAGTCTAAAAGAGCAAGTGGGTGGAAAATGTACAGGGAAAAGTAAGTGAAAACATATAATTTCACATGATATCATTAATGACTCTATTAGATGTATATAGAACTTTTCCAACTTCTCAAAGCGCTTTAAATTGTTTGGTGGGGGGTCTTACTGCTAGGGTCACACCTACAACTGCCTGAACCCTCCCTTCACCGTACTCTGTCTGCCTGTGCCTGTCTCCACTTCCTGTATGACTCTTCCGATTGGTTGGCAGAAGTGAAACTCCAAACACAATCAGGAAACACACAAATCTATCCCTGGCACTGCTCAGAGACCGTTAAAGGTGGGAAGTGCGTCAGTAGAGTTGATGGCATAACAATAGTGATTTAGTCTATGTTTGTCATTGTTGTCAGAGGGTCAGGGGGTCAGGGGGTCAGGGATGAGACTATAACGTATTGCTGCTCTCTCTAAGAGGTGACTGCTGAGAAGCTGAAGGAAAAAGATGTTGTTTTGCTTCTCCAGAGTTGGTCATTTGAAGTCTAGAATAATATTATATTTGTCTCTAACGACACCCTATTTCCCATGTAATGCACTACGTTTGGCCGGGTTATTATATGCATCTCAACTGACACCCTAATGACACCCAAATTGCTCAAATGGGTCTCAAATGAGTTTTTACCTTATGTAGTGAGATTTGTACATATCCACAGACACTAACGAGATGTGCTTTAGTGCTTACATCGTTACTAACTGGTGGATCTTGTAGTTACAGACGTGATGTGTAGCATACCATGCCATCGTTAACATGTGACTGTCACTAAAGCTGTGGGCTGAATCAGTTATTTTTTAACTATGTGACAAACAACAACAACAACAACAATTGTACATTCTGTGAAAATAATGGATGACTCGGTAGTAGGATACATTAGTTGTACGACTCAGTAGTAGGATACATTAGCTGTATGTCTCGGTAGTAGGATACATTAGCTGTATGTCTCGGTAGTAGGATACATTAGCTGTATGACTAGGTAGTAGGATACATTAGCTGTATGTCTCGGTAGTAGGATACATTAGCTGTATGACTCGGTAGTAGGATACATTAGCTGTATGACTCGGTAGTAGGATACATTAGCTGTATGTCTCGGTAGTAGGATACATTAGCTGTATGTCTCGGTAGTAGGATACATTAGCTGTATGACTCGGTAGTAGGATACATTAGCTGTATGACTCGGTAGTAGGATACATTAGCTGTATGACTCGGTAGTAGGATACATTAGCTGTATGACTCGGTAGTAGGATACATTAGCTGTATGTCTCGGTAGTAGGATACATTAGCTGTATGTCTCGGTAGTAGGATACATTAGCTGTATGTCTCGGTAGTAGGATACATTAGCTGTATGACTCGGTAGTAGGATACATTAGCTGTATGACTCGGTAGTAGGATACATTAGCTGTATGACTCGGTAGTAGGATACATTAGCTGTATGACTCGGTAGTAGGATACATTAGCTGTATGACTCGGTAGTAGGATACATTAGCTGTATGTCTCGGTAGTAGGATACATTAGCTGATGACTAGGTAGTAGGATACATTAGCTGTATGACTCGGTAGTAGGATACATTAGCTGTATGACTCGGTAGTAGGATACATTAGCTGTACGACTCGGTAGTAGGATACATTAGCTGATGACTAGGTAGTAGGATACATTAGCTGTATGACTCTGTAGTAGGCTACATTACATTTACATTTACATTTTAGTCATTTAGCAGATGCTCTTATCCAGTGAGTGCATACATATTTTTATATATTTTTCATACTGGCCCCCCGTGGGAATCGAACCCACAACCCTGGCGTTGCAAACGCCATGCTCTACCAACTGAGCTACATCCCTGCCGGCCATTCCCTCCCCTACCCTGGACGACGCTGGGCCAATTGTGCGCCACCCAATGGGTCTCCCGGTCGCGGCCGGCTACGACAGAGCCTGGATTCGAACCAGGATCTCTAGTGGCACATTAGCTGTATGACGTGGTAATAAGCTACATTAGCTGTATGTTAGAATAGATTAGATCCACCGAATGTACAGAGCGTGGAGGACTTGTTTATTGTGCTTACACCACGGTTGCCAAAGAAAACAATGTTAGCATGGAATTACATTTTATAAAACAACATTCACAATATATGTTCTTTGACACGACTGAGCCTACGGTACGGGTACATACTGAACTGTTTGATCACCTTCCTTTAGTTTTTCCATTGCATCATGGGTTATGTCCACAGTAAGAAGGTTCCCCCTAAAGGAAGGGACGGCAGGACATTCTAAACATTATGTTCTCTGTGTGTTTATGTTTCAATTAAGACACTTTGTCCTGGGAGGGACTTCTCTTCTGAACCCTTGCCAACACTACTCCACCTGACCACAACAAGTCTTGGCACTTGAGAGAGTAGTGTGTGTGTGTGTGTGTGGGGGGGGAGAATACAGAGAGAAACACCTAAACAATAGTCACCAACAGAGGAACGTGTCCCTGTCCCAGGGCTGCCTGTCTGCTCCAGCAAGATAAAGGAGATGTGCTGACTGATTGAGGCCACAGCTGTGCAGGGAGAACAATCCTGGGTTACGTCCAAAATGACTGGGGCACACAGGGCTCTGGTCAAAAGTAGTGCACTATGTAGGGAATAGGGTACCATTTTGGACATTGCCCAGGGAGAATAGAACACAACATTTGGCCTGGCGTCAACACTGTGGATTGTCTGGAACTTCCCCTTGAAGTTTGGGTTTTAGGACTGATGAGGCCGTTTCCTGTACAGGGAGGGGGTTGTGGGGGTTGTGGGGGTTGTGGGGGCGAGAGCCGTCTAAAAAGAAAGAGACACAATGATGAGGGAAACAATACAGTAAGTGGTCAAGTTCAGATTGAAACTGAAAGCGCCGTGGCTTGGCACTTCTCACTTCACTATTCCAGAATTGTGTCAGGAATTACTTCAGCATTCTAAAAAAATGGTCACTAGTGATTCTCAATGGGGATTCCCCACTGAGTGACAATATATTTCTCAAAGAGCATATGAGGTCAAATGCACATCAACTTTTCATTAGTGAGCTGGGCCAGATAAAACAAACAAAAAAAACTGGCTAGTAAAACAGGCTAATAAAAAGGGTCTGCACAATCAAATGCTCCAATACATACCTTTATTGGTTTTATGTATAAAGTAGCTATGTTTTGGGAGGATGTGAGAGTGCAGGCCCAGCATGACTTCATCCCAATCACATCTCCACTCCCTACCACTATCTGTGTCAGAAACCATCAGTGCTCACCTGCTGTGATCTGAGTTATAATATCGTTGCATTAGCAACATCACTGAGATCTGATGGCAGTGTTATTATCATTATCAACTCCCAGCAAATTACCTTCAATATGATTTGAACGTAATGTATTACATTCATCAAGTAGGGCAGCCCCGTGTTGTCTCCATGCTAATTGGTCTCCTAGGACTGTTTGTGGGTGATAATTGGCTGTCTATGAAAGTCAAGGGTCGTATTAGCTGTGCTTCACATTGTTTATCTAAATGACAGAGAGGTAATGATGGAGAGAGTCAGTCTATTAGACAGTCAGTTGAACTGAACTGAATTGATGTTAGCGTCAAACCCAGTGTTGAGGTTTCTAACCTGAAAATATAGCGGCATCTAGTGGTCAAAACCTGGTACTTTCACACTACTTTATAGTGAATAATGCAAGCAACTTCAATTACTAATTTCTCTGAACAGGGGGAAATAAACATCACCAGATTCACAGGGAATACACTACATAGTATGGGGAAGCAATACTCCAAGTCGCAGCTCCATACTACTTGTCAAACATAGAGAACTGATATAGTATACTGGTTGTTGGGGTGTGATTGGCATGGGGTGTGGAAGGTCCGTGGAATGCTTTTGACCAAAAAAAGTTGATTCCTCATGTCTTACTCATTGGTAGGAAAACGTCTGGCTCAAATCAGATGTTAGTGACTATATTTATTGAATATTATATGAATCCTATAAATTAAAATGGTCAATTTGGGTGCAATCAATTAGCTTAATTTCTCTGAGATAAAATGTAATTTAAACAAACTAAGTTTCAGGAATATCAACCTTTTTCTAACTACAGAAACAATTTCAGAACAATCTGAGATGATGGGTGTCATGGCTTGCTGAAATGACATGGAACCACTCATCTGTTTAAAGGAGAGCTGAACAGTGGCGTTCTCTTGAGATCTGCCATTATGGTCTCAGCTAACAAAGCTCTCACAGGGGATCAGACTCTGGCTGAGTCCCAAATGGCACCCTATTGCCTATATAGTACATCACTTTTTCATAGGGCTCTGGTTAGAAATAGTGCACTACATAGGGAACAGGGTCCCCAGTTGGAATCACACGGCCTGCCTGGGAGAGAGTTACATAATTGAACTGACTGAGTGAGTTCCAGAGTTCCAGAACGCTCCGGAGTTCCAGGTTCCGCCTCAGTGATCTGTTGTTGCTGGAGAGCTGAGGGTTGAAGGGTCACATAGGGTTGATAGAGGGGAACTTGACCCCAGAAATATAATAATTGTGGGATGTCATAATATGAGATCAATTTTGTAGCTTCATATGATGAGGACCTCACATGTCCTTTCTGTTGTTTTAATTAGGTGACAAATTCAATGTCACATTCAAGGTTAAAACCATTCCTTTTGCACCATTGAAGTGAACCGTAAGATTCATTGTTTAGGGACACAACCCACTTTAGAAGAACTCGCAAATTCCCTTTTAAAATGTAAAAATATCTGTCCAAAGTGAGAAATGAATAGAATGCAGCCGTGAGAGAAAAACAGACACAGATTCCCTTTCAAATCCCCATGGTCAACACCACACCACACATCACCATAGAGCACTCAGGAAGTATTTGGGCCTTCTGTTTCTATGTTAAATGCAAAGCCACTGTAACTCTCTACAGGTAGCCCTACTACTTAGTCCTGCTATTTCCTGCTGAGCTCTGTGTCTCATTCCACAACCTATTGTGTGTGACAGGAAACCATTGGAATTCTTCTCCCAGATAGTCATTTAAATGGAATGTGAATGGCTTGGCCGTCTACAAACTTCCAATTTGTTGACACCATACTCTACCTTTCCACAAAATGTACTCTGAAGTTCTCTGACATTACATTACTTTCCCTCTAAATTCTATAGGGATATTTCTAGGACATCATTATTCTAATAAAAAGGATTAGATTCAAGAAAGGACTTATGCCAGATTCAAAATGTGACAACTGACAAGGAGCCCCATGCACAGATTTGGTTGTTAAAATCAAAGAGATCAACCACGGATGAAATAGGGGAAATGTCTTCATTCATCTATCTGTCTGGATGAGTAGGTTGACTAAAGTTCTGCTTGTTTAGCTCTGTCAGGAGCAGGACATGTCAGACATTGTTGACATGTCTGTGTCTGAGTACACACTGTTAAAGAGAATAAGTTTCAACTTAAAGGTCCACTGCAGCCGTTTTGATCTCAATATCATATAAGTTATGGGTAACAATTAAGTACCTTACTGTGATTGTTTTCAATTAAAATGGTGAAAAAGAAAAAAAATAGCTTCTTAGCAAAGAGCAATTTCTCAAGCAAGAATTTTACTAAGACAGTCTGGGAGTGGTCTGAGTGGGGAGGGGAAAACTGAAACTCGCTGTTATTGGCATAGAGGTTTGGAACTCTCTTTCTTATTGGTCTATTAAATCATTTACCACCTGGTGATGTCATCAGGCAGGCCAAAACTCCATCCCACCAAAACAGGCTGACATTTCAGGTGGTCTTTTCAAACAGCTATTACACTAAAAGGGCCTTATAATCATTTCCACAATTGCACAGTATTATTCCAACCTCATAGTGTGGAAATGTATGTAAAACACAGGAAAATCATGTTTTGACTGCACTGGGCCTTTAACTGAAAAAACTTAAACCAGTCTACTATCACTCCTCCTTTCCTCCCATCGGTATGAAAGCGTATGGTAGACTGCCATCTGATGGTCAAACACAGCCGATGCAGCCCTGAGATATTCAGATGGACATGCTTTAGTTTCTAACAGCTTTACACAACGCAATGTTTTAGAACACTAAACATAAAAAATCATAGAAGGGGAGTGAAATTGATTAGTTCTAGATCTAGAATTTAATTAATTAGCTCTAAAACGAAAAATTTGAGACCTAGAATGAAATGTTCTAAAAGTGGAATGATTAGTTCTAGAACTGGTTTGTCTTGATAGGGTACAGACATTCTACCACTAACCAGTGTTTTTTCCAGAACAAGGACCTCTTGACCTTTCCCCTCCACACCCACCAAGGACCAGAGAACATCAGACTGACTCTGTGTTGTGAAATAAATCACTTCCAAGCGGTCTGCTAGCTATTAAAACAAAAGTGCAGTTTTATAGTTAATCTCATGCTGTTCTACACATTTTGCCATGAGGCTGAGAGAAAATGTTGCTGTTTTAAAGCTAATTTCCTGCAATTATATACATTTTGCCATGGGGCAGTGAGGAAAATGTGCAGTTTTATAGCTCATCTCATGCTATTGTACACATTTGCCATGAGGTAGAGACAAAATGTAGCATCTTTATAGCTAATTAAAGCTAAAATATAGATATGTTGACTGTGAGCTGTCTTGTTTGCTAAATGAACAAATTAAATAGGCAGTGGCATGGTGCATATAGCCATAGAACCCCAGTGACATGCCTCAATGCGGTCACATTTGTGGTTTATTGGGGGTGTGGCTTTCAGTTAGTTATTTCTGGCAACCCATCCCATGAGAGTGAATGTCAATCCAGTTCATCTGTTCTGTTATATCAAATTTGACTATCCAAGTGCACTGTTTGCTATGAATTTTATCTGATGGTGTTTAGGTAAAAATACAAATAATGTCCCGTTTGGAACACTGACAAGTAAAGAGCATAAAACAAATATATATAAAGTATTCAGACCTCTTCACTTTTTCCACATTTTGTTACGTTACAGCCTTATTCTAAAATTGAATAAATAAATAAAAAATCCTCAGCAATCTACACACAATACCCCATAATGACAAAGCGAAAATGGTTTTTTTGCAAATGTATTCAAAATAAAAAACTGAAATACCTTATTTACATAAGTATTCAGACCCTTTGCTATGAGACACAAAATTGAGGTCAGGTGCATCCTGTTTCCATTGATCATCCTTGAGATGTTTCTACAACTTGATTGGAGTCCACCTGTGGTAAATTAAATTGATTGGACATGATTTGAAAAGGCACACACCTGTCTATATAAGGTCCCACAGTTGACAGTGCATGTCAAAGCAAAAACCAAGCCATAAGGTCGAAGGAATTGTCCGTAGAGCTCTGAGACAGGATTGTGTCGAGGCACAGATCTGGGGAAGGGTACCAAAAAATGTCTGCAGCATTGAAGGTCCCCAAGAACAAAGTGGCCTCCATCATTCTTAAATGGAAGAAGTTTGGAACCACCAAGACTCTTCCTAGAGCTGGCTGCCCGGCCAAACTGAGCAATCGGGAGAGAAGGGCCTTGGTCAGGGAGGTGACCAAGAACCCAATGGTCACTCTGACAGAGATTGGAGAACCTTCCAGAAGGAAAACGATCTCTGCAGCACTCCACCAATCAGGCCTTTATGGTAGAGTGACCAGACGGAAGCCACTCCTCAGTGAAAGGCACATGACAGCCCTCTTGGAGTTTGCCAAAAGGCACCTAAAGACTCTCAGAACATGAGAAACAAGATTCTCTGGTCCGATGAAACCAAGATTGAACTCTTTGGTCTGAATGCCAAGCGTCACGTCTGGAGGAAACCTGGCACCATCCCTACGGTGAAGCACGGTGGTGGCAGCATCATGCTGTGGGGATGTTTTTCAGCGGCAGGGACTGGGAGACTAGTCAGGATCCAGGCAAAGATGAACGGAGCAAAGTACAGAGAGATCCTTGATGAAAACCTGCTCCAGAGTGCTCAGGATCTCAGGATCTCAGACTGGGGCGAAGGTTCAATCAATCAATCAATCAATTTTATTTTATATAGCCCTTCTTACATCAGCTAATATCTCGAAGTGCTGTACAGAAACCCAGCCTAAAACCCCAAACAGCTAGTAATGCAGGTGTAGAAGCACGGTGGCTAGGAAAAACTCCCTAGAAAGGCCAAAACCTAGGAAGAAACCTAGAGAGGAACCAGGCTATAAGGGGTGGCCAGTCCTCTTCTGGCTGTGCCGGGTGGAGATTATAACAGAACCATGCCAAGATGTTCAAAAATGTTCATAAGTGACAAGCATGGTCAAATAATAATCAGGAATAAATCTCAGTTGGCTTTTCTAGATGGTTAGCCGATCATTAAGAGTTGAAAACAGCAGGTCTGGGACAGGTAGGGGTTCCATAACCGCAGGCAGAACAGTTGAAACTGGAATAGCAGCAAGGCCAGGCGGACTGGGGACAGCAAGGAGTCACCACGGCCGGTAGTCCCGACGTATGGTCCTAGGGCTCAGGTCTCTCAGTTGGCTTTTCATAGCCGATCATTAAGAGTTGAAAACAGCAGGTCTGGGACAGGTAGGGGTTTCGTAACCGCAGGCAGAACAGTTGAAACTGGAATAGCAGCAAGGCCAGGCGGACTGGGGACAGCAAGGTGTCAGCATGCCCGGTAGTCCTGACGTATGGTCCTAGGGCTCAGGTTCTCAGAGAGAAAGAGAGAACGAGAGAATTAGAGAGAGCATACTTAAATTCACACAGGACACTGGATAAGACAGGAGAAGTACTCCAGGTATAACCAACTAACCCCAGCCCCCGACACATAAACTACTGCAGCATAAATACTGGAGGCTGAGACAGGAGCGGTCCGGAGACACTGTGGCCCCATCCGAAGAAACCCCGGACAGGGCCAAACAGGAAGGATATAACCCCACCCACTCTGCCAAAGCACAGCCCCGCACCACCAGAGGGATATCCTCAACCACCAACTTACAATCCTGAGACAAGGCCGAGTATAGCCCACAGAGGTCTCCACCACAGCACAAACCAAGGGGGCGCCAACCCAGACAGGAAGATCACGTCAGTAACTCAACCCACTCAAGTGACGCACCCCTCCTAGGGACGGCATGAAAGAGCACCAGCAAGCCAGTGACTCAGCCCCTGTAACAGGGTTAGAGGCAGAGAACCCCAGTGGAGAGAGGGAACCGGCCTGGCAGAGACAGCAAGGGCTGTTCGTTGCTCCAGAGCCTTTCCGTTCACCTTCACACTCCTGGGCCAGACTACACTCAATCATATGACCTACTGAAGAGATAAGTCTTCAGTAAAGACTTAAAGGTTGAGACCGAGTCTGCGTCTCTCACATGGGTAGGCAAACTGTTCCATAAAAATGGAGATCTATAGGAGAAAGCCCTGCCTCCCGCTGTTTGCTTAGAAATTCTAGGGACAATTAGGAGGCCTGCGTCTTGTGACCGTAGCGTACGTATTGGTATGTACGGCAGGACCAACTCGGAAAGATAGGTAGGAGCAAGCCCATGTAACGCTTTATAGGTTAACAGTAAAACCTTGAAATCAGCCCTTGCCTTAACAGGAAGCCAGTGTAGGGAAGCTAGCACTGGAGTAATATGATCAAATTTCTTGGTTCTAGTCAGGATTCTAGCAGCCGTATTTAGCACTAACTGAAGTTTATTTAGTGCTTTATCCGGGTAGCCGGAAAGTAGAGCATTGCAGTAGTCTAACCTAGAAGTAACAAATGCATGGATTAATTTTTCTGCATCATTTTTGGACAGAAAATTTCTGATTTTTGCAATGTTACGTAGATGGAAAAAAGCTGTCCTTGAAACAGTCTTGATATGTTCGTCAAAAGAGAGATCAGGGTCAAGAGTAACGCCGAGGTCCTTCACAGTTTTATTTGAGACGACTTTACAACCATCAAGATGAATTGTCAGATTTAACAGAAGATCTCTTTGTTTCTTGGGACCTAGAACAAGCATCTCTGTTTTGTCCGAGTTTAAAAGTAGAAAGTTTTCAGCCATCCACTTCCTTATGTCTGAAACACAGGCTTCTAGCGAGGGCAATTTTGGGGCTTCACCATGTTTCATTGAAATGTACAGCTGTGTGTCATCCGCATAGCAGTGAAAGTTAACATTATGTTTTCGAATAACATCCCCAAGAGGTAAAATATATAGTGAAAACAATAGTGGTCCTAAAACGGAACCTTGAGGAACACCGAAATGTACAGTTGATTTGTCGGAGGACAGACCATTCACAGAGACAAACTGATATCTTTCCGACAGGTAAGATCTAAACCAGGCCAGAACTTGTCCGTGTAGACCAATTTGGGTTTCCAGTCTCTCCAAAAGAATGTGGTGATCGATAGTGTCAAAGGCAGCACTAAGGTCTAGTAGCACGAGGACAGATGCAGAGCCTCGGTCTGACGCCATTAAAAGGTCATTTACCACCTTCACAAGTGCAGTCTCAGTGCTATGATGGGGTCTAAAACCAGACTGAAGCATTTCGTATACATTGTTTGTCTTCAGAAAGGCAGTGAGTTGCTGCGCAACAGCTTTTTCTAAAATTTTTGAGAGGAATGGAAGATTCGATATAGGCCGATAGTTTTTTATATTTTCCGGGTCAAGGTTTGGCTTTTTTCAAGAGAGGCTTTATCACTGCCACTTTTAGTGAGTTTGGTACACATCCGGTGGATAGAGAGCTGTTTATTATGTTCAACATAGGAGGGCCAAGCACAGGAAGCAGCTCCTTCAGCAGTTTAGTAGGAATAGGATCCAGTATGCAGCTTGAAGGTTTAGAGGCCATGATTATTTTCATCATTGTGTCAAGAGATATAGTACTAAAACACTTAAGTGTCTCTCCCGATCCCAGGCCCTCGCAGAATCTGCGCAGATCCAGGACAGCTAAGCCCTGGAGGAATACGCAGATTCAAAGAGGAGTCCGTAATTTGCTTTCTAATGGTCATGATCTTTTCCTCAAAGAAGTTCATGAATTTATTACTGCTGAAGTGAAAGCCATCCTCTCTTGGGGAATGCTGCTTTTTAGTTAGCTTTGCAACAGTATCAAAAAGAAATTTTGGATTGTTCTTATTTTCCTCGATTAAGTTGGAAAAGTAGGATGATCGAGCAGCAGTGAGGGCTCTTCGGTACTGCACGGTACTGTCTTTCCAAGCTAGTCGGAAGACTTCCAGTTTGGTGTGGCGCCATTTCCGTTCCAATTTCCTGGAAGCTTGCTTCAAAGCTCGGGTATTTTCTGTATACCAGGGAGCTAGTTTCTTATGACAAATGTTTTTCGTTTTTAGGGGTGCAACTGCATCTAGGGTATTGCGCAAGGTTAAATTAAGTTCCTCAGTTAAGTGGTTAACTGATTTTTGTCCTCTGACGTCCTTGGGTAGGCAGAAGGAGTCTGGAAGGGCATCAAGGAATTTTTGTGTTGTCTGAGAATTTATAGCACGACTTTTGATGCTCCTTGGTTGGGGTCTGAGCAGATTATTTGTTGCGATTGCAAACGTAATAAAATGGTGGTCCGATAGTCCAGGATTTTGTGGAAAAACATTAAGATCTACAACATTTATTCCATGGGACAAAACTAGGTCCAGAGTATGACTGTGGCAGTGAGTAGGTCCAGAGACATGTTGGACAAAACCCACTGAGTCGATGATGGCTCCGAAAGACTTTTGGAGTGGGTCTGTGGACTTCTCCATGTGAATATTAAAATCACCAAAAATTAGAATATGATCTGCTATGACTACAAGGTCTGATAGGAATTCAGGAAACTCAGAGAGGAACGCTGTATATGGCCCAGGAGGCCTGTAAACAGTAGCTATAAAAAGTGATTGAGTAGGCTGCATAGATTTCATGACTAGAAGCTCAAAAGACGAAAACGCCATTTTTTTTTTTGTAAATTGAAATTTGCTATTGTAAATGTTAGCAACACCTCCGCCTTTGCGGGATGCACGGGGAATATGGTCACTAGTGTAACCAGGAGGTGAGGCCTCATTTAACACAGCAAATTCATCAGGCTTAAGCCATGTTTCAGTCAGGCCAATCACATCAAGATTATGATCAGTGATTAGTTCATTGACTATGACTGCCTTTGAAGTGAGGGATCTAACATTAAGTAACCCTATTTTGAGATGTGAGGTATCACGATCTCTTTCAATAATGGCAGGAATGGAGGAGGTCTTTATCCTAATAAGATTGCTAAGGTGAACACCGCCATGTTTAGTTTTGCCCAACCTAGGTCGAGGCACAGACACAGTCTCAATGGGTATGGCTGAGCTCAATGGGTATGGCTGTTCACCTTCCAACAGGACAACAACCCTAAGCACACGACCCAAGACAACGCAGGAGTGGCTTCGGGACAGGTCTCTGAATGTCTTTGAGTTGCCCAGGCAGAGCCCGGACCCGATCGAACATCTCTGGAGAGACCTGAAAATAGCTGTGCAGCTACGCTCCCCATCGAACCTGACAGAGCTTGAGAGGATCTGCAGAGAAGAATGGGAGAAACTCCCCAAATACAGGTGTGCCAAGCTTGTAGTGTCATACCCAAGAAGACTCAACGCTGTAATCGCTGTCAAAGGTGCTTCAACAAAGTACTCAGTAAAGGGTCTGAATACTTCTGTAAATGTAATATTTCCGTTTTTTAAATTGTTTTTTTATACATTTGCTAAAATTTCTAAAAACCTGTATTTGCTTTGTCATTATCAGGTATTGTGTGTAGATTGTTGAGGGAAAAAAACAATGTAATCAATTTTTGAATAAGGCTGTAACCTAACAAAATGTGGAAAAAGTCAAGGGGTCTGAATACTTTTCCAAATGCACTGTATATATTTTTTTGCTTAATCTGATTGGGTGGGCCTGGCTCCCCAGTGGGTGGGCCTGGCTTCCCGTGCCTACGCCCTGTATTGTACTGAGCTGGTTCAGTTGCCAGCTGTAGTTGTGGCTACATGACTGAGTGATACTCCAAAGAGATTCACACTACAGCTAGTGTGTGGTGTTACCCCTGTATCAGGCAGACTGGGGCGCGTCCCAAATGGCACCCTATTCCCTATATAGTGCACTACTTTTGACCAGAGCTCTATGGGCCCTGTTCAAAAGTTATGCACTACATAGCGAATAGGGTGCCATTTAGGACGAAGGTTGGGAGTGTGTCTCCGTGGCCCCAGTGATTTCTCCAGGCCATCCATCTCACAGAGGCCACATCATTACTGAGAAGACAGCTGGGCTGCTACAGTCTGAGGTGTCCTGTAGCTGGGAGTATAGAGCTACTGCCACTACTGGAATATAATATACTGGACTGGACTGGAATATAATAACACACTGTACTGGACTGGACTGCAATATAATATACTGTACTGGACTGGACTGCAATATAATATACTGTACTGGAATATAATATACTGGACTGTCGCTGGGAGTATAGAGCTACTGCCACTACTGGAATATAATATACTGGACTGCAATATAATATACTGGACTGGACTGGAATATAATAACACACTGTACTGGACTGGACTGGACTGCAATATAATATATTGTCTGGACTGGACTGCAATATAATATACTGGACTGGACTGGAATATAATATATTGTCTGGACTGGACTGCAATATAATATATTGTACTGGACTGGACTGCAATATAATATATTGTACTGGACTGGACTGCAATATAATATATTGTACTGGACTGGACTGCAATATAATATATTGTCTGGACTGGACTGCAATATAATATATTGTACTGGACTGGACTGCAATATAATATATTGTCTGGACTGGACTGCAATATAATATATTGTACTGGACTGGACTGCAATATAATATATTGTACTGGACTGGACTGCAATATAATATATTGTACTGGACTGGACTGCAATATAATATATTGTCTGGACTGGACTGCAATATAATATATTGTACTGGACTGGACTGCAATATAATATATTGTACTGGACTGGACTGCAATATAATATATTGTACTGGACTGGACTGCAATATAATATATTGTACTGGACTGGACTGCAATATAATATATTGTACTGGACTGGACTGCAATATAATATATTGTCTGGACTGGACTGCAATATAATATATTGTACTGGACTGGACTGCAATATAATATATTGTCTGGACTGGACTGCAATATAATATATTGTACTGGACTGGACTGCAATATAATATATTGTACTGGACTGGACTGCAATATAATATATTGTACTGGACTGGACTGCAATATAATATATTGTACTGTGCTGGAATATATTAACACACTGTACTGGACTGGACTGCAATATAATATATTGTCTGGACTGGACTGCAATATAATATATTGTACTGGACTGGACTGGAATATAATATATTGTACTGGACTGGACTGCAATATAATATATTGTACTGGACTGGACTGGAATATAATATATTGTCTGGACTGGACTGGAATATAATATATTGTACTGGACTGGACTGCAATATAATATATTGTACTGGACTGGACTGCAATATAATATATTGTCTGGACTGGACTGCAATATAATATATTGTACTGGACTGGACTGCAATATAATATATTGTCTGGACTGGACTGCAATATAATATATTGTACTGGACTGGACTGCAATATAATATATTGTACTGGACTGGACTGCAATATAATATATTGTCTGGACTGGACTGCAATATAATATATTGTCTGGACTGGACTGCAATATAATATATTGTCTGGACTGGACCGCAATATAATATATTGTACTGGACTGGACTGCAATATAATATATTGTACTGGACTGGACTGCAATATAATATATTGTACTGGACTGGACTGCAATATAATATATTGTCTGGACTGGACTGCAATATAATATATTGTCTGGACTGGACTGCAATATAATATATTGTACTGGACTGGACTGCAATATAATATATTGTACTGGACTGGACTGCAATATAATATATTGTACTGGACTGGACTGCAATATAATATATTGTCTGGACTGGACTGCAATATAATATATTGTCTGGACTGGACTGCAATATAATATATTGTCTGGACTGGACTGCAATATAATATATTGTACTGGACTGGACTGCAATATAATATATTGTACTGGACTGGACTGCAATATAATATATTGTCTGGACTGGACTGCAATATAATATATTGTCTGGACTGGACTGCAATATAATATATTGTCTGGACTGGACTGCAATATAATATATTGTACTGGACTGGACTGCAATATAATATATTGTACTGGACTGGACTGCAATATAATATATTGTACTGGACTGGACTGCAATATAATATATTGTACTGGACTGGACTGCAATATAATATATTGTACTGGACTGCAATATAATATATTGTACTGGACTGGACTGCAATATAATATATTGTACTGGACTGGACTGCAATATAATATATTGTCTGGACTGGACTGCAATATAATATATTGTACTGGACTGGACTGCAATATAATATATTGTACTGGACTGGAATATAATAACACATTGTACTGGACTGGACTGCAATATAATATATTGTACTGTGCTAGAATATAATATTCTCAAGTGAACTGGACTGGTATATAATACACCGTATTGTACTTTAATGTAATATAACTGTACTGGACTGCTCCGGACCAGACTGTACTGGAACAATACACTGAACTGCAATATAATACATAGATATTTACTGGAATAAGATAACACACTGAATTGTACTGTGATCTACTATACTGTATAGCTTCCTGCTCAGAGCCAGCCTGTTGTGGTTAGCTCACAGGAGTAGCTATATTGATGAGATGAATGCAACCTCACTTTGAATGCAAATGTACAGTGTCTCATTCTCATTCGGTATCTCAATGGTCAGGTTCACATTCAAGGTTGTCCATCCAGACAAGACGTTATGATGTGGAACTGTACAGTGAGTTTGAGATAGGGAGAAAGATGTATTGTCATGCAACCAAGTAATTTATATGGAACCAAAAAATGTTCTTCTTTTTGATGTTCATTTAATCTTCTTCTGTAAAAAAATTAATGTTTTTACTTACAAATGATTCAAAACATCTTGGTTGTTGGTGACTCACTGATAAATGGCAATGCTGTTTTGTTGTGACTCGTGAGAAAACCTGAAAAATATCAAACCAAACCTTCGCTGTTGTTGTGATGAAAACCTGTCTGTTTTGAAAATGATAACTATTAATATTGTTGGAAAAGTGCATTGTATATTATTTCCCGGTGAGAAAAATAAATGGAGTACCCATACTGTATAGAGAGTGCAGACATATTTTCCTCTGCTGGTTTCTCAAAAGGAAGTGATCGTTATCTTTTTTTCTTCAGTAGAACATCACAACAATCCAAGCAAGAAATAAAATGACTGAACATTAACCACTATAATTCTGATTATGGCACTTCATTGGAAGATGGAAAGGAACGTGTGTGTGTGTGTGAGAGAGAGAGAGAGAGAGAGAGAGAGAGAGAGAGAGAGAGAGAGAGTGAGAGAGAGAGAGAGAGAGACAGAGAGAGAGAGAGAGAGAGAGAGAGAGAGAGCAGAGAGAGAGAGAGAGAGAGAGAGAGAGAGAGGCAGAGAGAGGCAGAGAGAGAGAGAGAGAGAGAGAGAGACAGAGAGAGAGAGAGAGAGAGAGAGAGAGAGAGGCAGAGAGAGAGAGAGAGAGAGAGAGAGAGAGAGAGAGAGAGAGAGAGAGAGAGAGAGAGAGAGAGAGAGAGAGAGAGAGGCAGAGAGAGAAGAGAGAGAGAGAGAGAGAGAGAGAGAGAGAGGCAGAGAGAGAGAGAGGGAGGCAGATGGAGGTACAGAAAGAGAGAAAGATAAATAGAAACTGGGCTGCAGCGAGAGCGGTGCAGATTGTGTGTCTGTGTATGTGAGTGAGACAGAGAAAGGGAGAGAGATGAGAGAGATAGACAGGTGCAGAGAGAGAGAGAGAAGAGAGAGATAGACAGGTGCAGAGAGAGAGAGAGAAGAGAGAGATAGACAGGTGCAGAGAGAGAGAGAAGAGAGAGAGAAAGAGAGGTGCATAGAGGAAGCTCTCAGCAACAACAATAGTAGGAGCTGGATAATCACTAGCAGTGTCTGCCTGCCTGCACACCTCCCCTCTCTCCTCCCCTCACACCTGTACTCATCTCTCTACCTCCCTACAGGTGGGACTGTGTAATTTGGTACATCCATTTCCTGGTGCTGGTTTTGGCTCCGGAGCTGTCGAAACAGTCACAAACACACAGCACAGTACAGTAAAGTACAGGGCCAGGGAATCTCAGGCTATACCTATGAATGATGTGAGCTTCAAACATAGCTACTGAACCGTGAAATAAACAGAGAGGACTGTAACACTTTTATACAGGTATCCTGTCATAACACTGTTATCACTGGTATCCTGTTGTGGTGGCAGAATTTGGGGTGAGCTGTTGTAACTTCTCAAGGGATATGTTCTGTGTTGGACTGTGATGTTATGCCTTTCATAGACTCCTGGTATATCTGCACCCTAACAGAAGGTCATTGTGTTCTGGAACTGCTGCTTCTATAAATAACTGTTGTGTAACAATATGATTGTATGATCACCTCCCACTATATAAGGGACATGGAACCATTTCTTCCTTGAGTTCTTCCCTGTGAAATCAGAGATAGATCCCCCCTGCAGCTGCTTGATTAAAGATGTCTCTATTATATCATTAAATAGTCTCTGCCTTAATCTTTGGATCGAATTTTCCAGAACACTGTCATAACGCTGTTATAACTGGTTGCCTGTCATAACATCGTTATAGGAATGTCATACTACCTGTTATAATGTGTACAGTTGAACCAGTTAGTCTTGGTCTGACCAGGCGTACAGGTATATTTCCTCAATCCATTCAGGACAGGTTGATTATTAAGGTGTACAGCCTCAGAGTAAGAAGGAATTGCCAACTGCTTGTGACTCTGAGGATGTCCAAATATGGACACCTTAACGATGGCTGCATCCCAAATCGCACCCTGTCCCCTACATCAGGGGGACTCTTACCCTACGAGGTCCGGAGCCACACACAGAGACACAGACAGACACACACACAGAGACACAGACCATCCCCAAACCTCTGGCAGGCTCCTTCCTCCTCTCAGGTCACATGGGACAGACCACTCTTTTGATGTAAAAAATGTACATTTACATTTTTGTCATTTAGCAGGCGCTCTTATCCAGAGTAACTTACAGGAGCAATTGGGGTTAAGTGCCTTGCTGAAGGGCACATTGACAGATTTCTCACCTAGTCTGCTCAGGGATTTGAACCAGAAACCATTTGGTTACTGGTACAACTCTCTTAACCACTAGGCGTCCTGCCATTTGTGGCACACTCTGCATCCCAAATGGCACCCTATTCCCTACATCAGGGGACTCTGACCCTGCGAGGTCCGGAGCCTGCTGCTTTTCTGTTCTACTTGATCATTAATTGCTCACACCTGGTGTCCCATTTCTAAGTCAGTCCCTGATTGGAGGGGAACAATGAAAACATGCAGTGGAACTGGCTTCGAGGTCCACAGTTGAGTTTGAGGGCCCTACATAGTGCACTCAGAGCCATGTATTAAGAGAGTTGGGACATTGAGGTTTCTGCATTATGATGCATTTACACTACAGCATTGTATGGCAGCCATGTTAGTGCCCCATTACATGGGGAATATTTCAATAATGCTTTGTAACTGAATGTCTAAAGATTCTAAATACATTAGCGGCATCCCTTCTAGACATGACCATAAATACAGGGTTCTGAGTGTACTATATAGGGAACAGGATGCCATTTGGTATGGATCCACGGTTTCACACTAGGCTGGAGGTGGTTGATTGGTACTGAACAAGACACCCACCTCTTTCCCCTCCCATGACCTCCTCCCTCTCCTGTCTGACGGTGTTTCTGTTAGTGATGGACTGACTAGACATTGCATTGTCTGGCACCACAGGATACACAATTATTCGTCACATGTAATAATGTATTTGTTCTAATGTGTCCTCTTTCTCATCAAGAGTATTGTCCCCTTCAAACCTGTTTCTGACTACCAGCAGGAAGTCACTCAGAAATCATAATTATGGCTTTGTTGGAAGAGGTTATTAGCCTGTTTTTCTCATGGGTTGAGAAAGGAGAGAGAGAGAGAGAGAGAGAGAGAGAGAGAAAGAGAGAGAGAGAGAGAGAGAGAGAGAGAGAGAGAGAGAGAGAGAGAGAGAGAGAGAGAGAGAGAGAGAGAGAGAGAGAGAGAGAGAGAGAGAGAGAGAGAGAGAGAGAGAGAAAAAGAAAGAAAGAAAGAAAGAAAGAAAGAAAGAAAGAAAGAAAGAAAATTGAGATGAACAATTTCTGTTTTGGGGATTTTTCCAGAGCTATAATCTCATTCTAAGTGGAATTTCAGAAATGACGAAGAGGAGAAACAGAATTTCCATCAAAAAAGAAAGAAAGAATTTCAGCACAAGAAAAAAGTTTAGTGAAACGTCTCCATTTTTATGGTTTTAATTTGGCACATGGCACAATCAGCATCTATGCGTCTGGTATACATAAATAAATATTAAATATATTTATACATATATATACATATAGAGCTCGTACAAAGCCACCTGGAGCGGTCGGTTGTTCAGCTTCATGATGTTACCGATGATGAAGCCCATACACAGAAATGACCTTCATACATGTTGGTGGTGCTTTCAGTTTGATATTAACTGTAGTACTAGTTACCTAGTGTAGTTACCGCTCTGCACTGCTTAACAGTAGTTTACAAGTAGAGTAGTTACATGGTAGTGATATCGCTCTGTAAAAGCCATATATGTATATGTATGTATGCCCATATTTATATATATATACACAGTATATTCAAAGAAACAAGTGTGCACTGATATAGTTTATTCAGTGCAAACAGGCCACTGTCTGCTTTTCAAGAGATTCTCTCTTTCTTACAAAGTCAATGGAATCATGTCAGTTAGTTCAGTTGAATCTTTAGCTATTTTTTCTTTTACACGTAAAATAATATATTTATTTTTGTAATCTTTTTAAGTAAAATTAGACATATAACTTTTTTTTTAAATAACAAAAGTGCTATTTCGCAGTAAAGACATACACCCAGAGACGCAGCTGCAACGTAAACAACACTGGTGATAGAGAACAGAATGAACAATATGAGAAACTCCTCAACACCCGCCCCCCCGCCCGCACTCCCTCCCGCCCGCCACATAAAACGCCCTACAAACGCAAAAACAGTTGTGTAAGCACACACACACCTGCACACACACACACGTGCATGGATACGCTGGTGTGCAAACATACACGCTTACACACACACACACACACACACACATACACACACACACACGCAAACATATGCACGCACGCACACACACACACACACACACACACACACACACACACACACACACAACCATGTTTATATGCACACCGACACACAGGTGCGCTGAGCAGTGTAAGTGTAGAGGTAAACACTTTGTGGAGAGATAAAATCAGATCGCTTAACAGATTAATTGGTTGCAAAAGATGCACTTTTTTTTTCCTTAACAAAACAATCACAGTAACATAGTTTTTATCTCTGTGGTCTCATCTGGGATGGCAGAGTCTATTCCAGACAAATCCTCTCTATGGGAGCTAAAAAAAGATACCACCATCTGTGTGGCTGTAGTTGCTTTTTAATTCTCTTCATCTTCAGCACTGCAGCAGAGTTGATACTCTTGGTTCCAGTTCAGTTCAGTTCAGTCCAGTCACTTGTGTCTTTTGAGTCACGTCAAAATGTCACACACTCCACATGGAATAGTCTCTGGGAACAATAAAAACTAAGAGAGAGAAAAAAAACAAAAAAAAACAAGCTTTTGTAAGGCATTGAAACAAAACAAAAAAAGCTACTAACATTATGCCGATTTCCTGGTAGAGGCCTTTGTTTGAAACGTCTGTTCTGTCTCCCTCAGGAAGAGGAGGAAGACAAAACACTTTCCTCTTGGTGTTATGAATTCAAGAACAAAGTGTTGATAATCTCCCCTGTCAGTCTGCTTAAAAAGGCTTTTAAAATGATTATTAGAAGAAAAACACAGCAGAATGGACCCCTCCCTCCTCAGCCCCATCCAATCAAGGGAGGGAGGAGTAGCAGTTTGATTTTGGCAGCTCTTCACAACTTGACATCCACACAGAAAGCAGAGAGCTCTCGTCTCCTCTCAGCCACTCTCTGTCCTCTTGGTAGTAAAAGTCTAGATAAATCTATTTTATTTTTATTCCTGCCTTCCCCTTCCCTGTGATATTTATAAAACAGAATCCTCTTCTCCTCCTCCATCACCCTCTCCTCTCCTCCACCATCACCCTCTCCTCTCCTCCACCATCACCCTCTCCTCCTTAAAGCTATACACGGGTGGTGGAGTGGGAGTGGGGCAGGCCGGTGGAGTTGAACCCAGCTGTGAAAGTGTTGTAGGGGTGCAGGTTGGGCATCCCCACCAGAGAGTTTGGGATCATGGTGATGGTATTGGGGGTCATCAGAGGGATGTCATCCGGTGACCTCCGCAGGGTCAGGGTGTAGTCGGGAAGCGAGGCCAGACGCAACCCCCCGTCATTGCCTGGGTTCCCCACCCCCATCGCCTCACACTCGTGGTGCGTCTGGTTGATCTGCAGGGACATGATCTCCTCCTCGTTGGGGCCCTGGTGGTGGCCGATGTCGTTGGATGTAGCCTGGCCGTGACGGGTCTGTGGGCTGGGTTGACCGCGGCGACCTCTCGAAGCCTCCCTCCGTTTATCCTTCCGGTAGTAAAGCGCTGCGAAGGCTAGAACGTTGAGGAAGAGCAGCGAGGCTCCCACGGCGATGGTGACGCTGAGCTCCGTGGAGTAGTCCCTGGGGTTCTCTACGACCAGCGGGCCGGTCTCCTCGTCTCCGTTCCACGCCTCATTATCCTCGTTGTTGTAGGCCGGGGACATGGGGGGCCGCTTGGTGTTGAAGGGCCACGTCTTCTTAGTGGACAGGGCGTTCTGGGTCGTCTCTGACGGGGGGACCTTCAAATCAAACATATTACATTAACATCTTATCCAGAGCGACTTCTTACAGTCAGTGAGTTCAACTAACACAACCATATCACCACATATCAAATCAAATCAAACTTTATTTGAAAGTGTATTTATAATCACAACACACTTTCCAGTAAACCAATGAAATGAAAGGGAGATGTGAGTTAAAGAGCGGTAGCATTACCTTGGTGGTGGTAGAGGTGTAGTGGAACATGTCGTGGAGGTTATACAGGTGGGGCACCAGGTGTTTCCAGAAGGCCACCTTGGTGGCTCTGTAGTGGTCTCTGACGCGGGGCTTCAGGCCGATATGGAGGTACAGCTGGTCCTGGGGGTTGTACTTAGACCAGGCTACCTCCTCGAAGCGGTTAGCCTTGGTGTGGATGAACTTAGTGTCCTGAGGAACAGGCTTGTTGGGGTCCCTGAGGAGAGAGAGAGAGAAGAGAGAGAGTTAGTCTCTGGTCTCTGTGTGTACCCTGTAGAAGATCGTCTGTCACTTATACTATTGACATTTTTGATACTGCCATTTTTACCCTGAGGATGAAGATGTTGACTAGCAAGAGAATAATCCACAATTTGTACACACAGTATGTCTAAATACATTACAAATCCAAAATCTTTTAGCCTTCTCTCTCTCGGGACAACAAGGAGTGGCATCCCTGTCTGTCTCTTACTCTCCCCGCATCCCCCCTACTCCCTGACCCCCACCACTGTTCCTCTTAATTCAGGTCTGGTGCACCCCATCCCATCAACAACCTCAAAAACCAGGATGTCTTCAGGACGTCTTCTCATCGCCGGAGGCTTCTAAAGTAAACAGATAGCCTACTGCAGGGGTAGGTAACCCTGTTCCTCGAGTGCCACAGCTACTGCAGGATTTTGTTCCAACTAGGCACCACACCTGACCAACTGAGCTAATTGATCAGTTCAGTGATTTGCTAAATTTAACACACCTGGTCTTCTTCCAGGTCGGTTAAATCAAAAACATGAAGTGGCTGTGGCCCTCCAGGACCATGGTTGCCTACCCCTGCCCTGCTGTATGAATAGTCAGCATGCTTTAGCTGAGCTTCAGGAGGCATCGTGTTGTGTTTGATAACCCAACAGCAGCTCTGCCCTCTCTGGTAATTGCTTAGACAAGGGGGCACAGTGAGCATTAACATCCAGTGTCCTCATGTAAAATTAACCTTATTAATCAACACTAAAGTGGGTGGTGGTGGGGGCCGTGAAACCGTGACAGCGAGAGTGTGCAGTACCGCTACTGACCTGAAGGGGTCAGTGTTTCTCTTTTGAGAGGAGTGAAGGCTGGCTGGCTGGCTGGCTGGCTGGCTGGCTGACTGGCTGGCTGGCTGACTGGATCGCTCACTGACTGTTAGCTAACCCATATGGGTACCCATTTCAATTACAGGACCCTATTGATTTATTGAGTGTATTAACATATGGCATTCTCCCACAATCACAGTTCTCCTTGTTGTCTGCTTGCTGTACAATGTCGGGAGGGAGTAGGAGTTCGGACGAGAAGAGTTCTGTGAAGTGTTTATTATGAGCTAGGTTCTAGCTGCAGTAGAGAGAAATGGGTTTTCGGAGAACGAATAAACACTCAACTGTAACCTTGAGAGTGTAGAGTTCATGTAGTGGAAAACCAAACCAAAGAAACGACTGAAGGGGTGTATGAGGACCTAAGGAACTAAGAGACATGTAATATCCCTGGATGTGGTTCTGAAGTCAGTGTACAGTGCTTCATAGTAATGTAATATCCCTGGATGTGGTTCTGAAGTCAGTGTACAGTGCTTCATAGTAATGTAATATCCCTGGATGTGGTTCTGAAGTCAGTGTACAGTACTTACATTTACATTTTAGTCATTTAGCAGACGCTCTTATCCAGAGCGACTTACAGTTAGTGAGTGCAAGTATTGTAATATCCCTGGGCGTGGTTCTGAAGTCAGTGTACAGTACTTCATAGTAATGTAATATCCCTGGGTGTGGTTCTGAAGTCAGTGTACAGTACTTCATAGTAATGTAATATCCCTGGGTGTGGTTCTGAAGTCAGTGGCTTCCAGGACTCCAACTTAGTTTGGGATTTGGGGATTTTGTTATATTGCTTTTCTGGCACTGTGTGGCGTTTTGGCGGTTGAAAAAGCTACAAGCACAAAAACCCACAGAATTAAAGCCACAGCAGAAGAATTCATACTCCTATCTGTCCATTTTCCTTTTTCAGGTCAGTGCTGCTGGGAGCAGGAGAGAGAGAATGAGCGAGAGAGGCAAATTGAGATGGCTGGAGCCAAATCCCCTGTTGTAGCCCTGGTGTCAGCAAAGCAGCCCTAAATAACCTATTTCATTAGGTGAGTAATGATCCCTGATGGATATTGACAGGCAGACTATGATGACTTTGTAGCTGAA
>NW_025533479.1:880000-887500 GCF_020615455.1 Coregonus clupeaformis
CGTAAACGCTGCAGCTCAATGGTTTAGTGTGCTTTATTTAAATATACCGTAAACGCTGCAGCTCAATGGTTTAGTGTGCTTTATTTAAATATACCGTAAACGCTGCAGCTAAATCGTTTAGTGTGCTCTGTATAGATATACTGTAAACGCTACAGCTAAATGGTTTAGTGTGCTCTGTATAGATATACTGTAAACACTGCAGCTAAATGGTTTAGTGTGCTCTGTATAGATATATTGTAAACGCTGCAGCTAAATGGTTTAGTGTGCTCTGTGTAGATATACTGTAAATGCTGCAGCTAAGCTGTTTAGTGTGCTCTGTGTAGATATACTGTAAACGCTGCAGCTTAATGGTTTAGTGCGCTTTGTTTAGATATACCGTAAATGCTGAAGGTAAATGGTTTAGTGTGCTCTGTGTAGATATACTGTAAACGCTGCAGCTCAATGGTTTAGTGTGCTCTGTGTAGATATACTGTAAATGAAGCAGCTAAATGGTTTAGTGTGCTCTGTGTAGATATACTGTAAACATTGCAGCTAAATGGTTTAGTGTGCTCTGTCTATATATACTGTAAACGCTGCAGCTAAATGGTTTAGTGTGCTCTGTGTAGATATACTGTAAACACTGCAGCTAAGCTGTTTAGTGTGCTCTGTGTAGATATACTGTAAACGCTGCAGCTAAATGGTTTAGTGTGCTCTGTGTAGATATACTGTAGTGTGCTCTGTGTAGATATACTGTAAACGTTGCAGCTACATTTATTAGTGTGCTCTGTGTAGATATACTGTAAACACTGCAGCTAAGCTGTTTAGTGTGCTCTGTGTAGATATACTGTAAACACTGCAGCTAAACTGTTTAGTGTGCTCTGTGTAGATATACTGTAGTGTGCTCTGTGTAGATATACTGTAAACACTGCAGCTAAGCTGTTTAGTGTGCTCTGTGTAGATATACTGTAAACACTGCAGCTTAATGGTTTAGGGAGGGTAGAGGGTCAGAAAGCCTGGGGCAGAGAAGTTGAGGAAGAAAGACAATAGTTTCACTACAAGGCCCCTTGGAGTTCCTGCTCTAGACTTATTCTGCCTCCATGATCCTATTCCCAATGTAGTGCACGACTTTTGACCAGGACCAAAGGGTTTTGGTTAAAAGTAGTGCACTATAGAGGGAATAGGGTGCCATTTGGAACGCAGACACACAAAGGACAAACACACCTAATTGGAATTCAAGTTCAGACAAGAAGAAACACAATATTTTCATAGTCTCTTCTTGTTGTTTGCTTTTGGCACTGCGTGCTCTGGAGGACCTACTGTGCCTTTCCAGGCACACTATCTTAATATCAGGCAGCTTTTACCCTTCACAGACAGACAGTGCTTGTAGTTGTGTGGTTGTGTGTGTGAGTGTGTTTGCATGTGGGTGCGTTCGAGAACCTAGGGACTGTGATTGGCGTGTGGATCATATCTAATGGCAGGGTTTGACGGGCTAATTGATGGCGAGGCAGTGTGACTTTGGGGCGTGCTGGGGTGATGGAGGACACAGCAGGTCACCACCCCCTCCTCATTATGGAGGCTATTGATTGGGTGCATTAGTTGAGTGACAGCTAACATGTGTCTTGACATCAGACCTCTCTCTCTCTCTCTCTCTCTCTCTCTCTCTCTCTCTCTCTCTCTCTCTCTCTCTCTCTCTCTCTCTCTCTCTCTCTCTCTCTCTCTCTCTCTCATTAACATTCCACCTGCACCACAGTAGCCAATCAATGACCCCCCCCCACCCCTGCCTTAACGAGACACTCCACTTCCTGAGTCTCTCTAATGCAAATCAGGATATTGGAGTCAAAGGGAGAGGGGGGAGATGGGATAACAGGAGAGGCAGAGAGGAGAGGAAAATATGAAGATGAGAGGAGAGACGAGGGAAGAGAGGGAGATGAGAGAAGAGGGGAGAGGTGGATAGATGCTGTAATTATCAGAAAGCCAGTGGAAGAGGTTGGTTGTGGAGGTCAAATGGTGCTCTGAGAGTAATGGTTGGTGACATCACTTCATTAACCTCACCAGGAAGGTCGGTCCTTTACCACAGAAAAACAACAACAAAAAACAACAACATGTAGAAATCACAGATCCTTTAAAGGGATAGTTCAGCGATTTGACATATTAAATACATTTGTTTCTAGTCTCCTTTCAAGGTAAGAAAACAAATATTAAAATACGTAACATCACTGAACTATCCCTTAAATGTCTTCATAGAGGCGTGGGTAAATGTGCACCATTTACCACTGTGACTAAAAAACAATCAATGCTAATGTGTTAAACTAAGCCAGAGCATATGTCTGCACTATAGATTTAATCTCTCTCAGATTCCTTAAGAATGTTAAACAAGTATGTAGTTGGGTTTCCTAAGTGGAGAGTTGATTCACCTCCCTCCACTACGTTCTCAGAGTTCCCTTAGGAGACTAGAAAGAGGGACCTGAGAGAGAGAAAGAGAGAGAGAAATCTATGCTCCACAGTGTTGTGATTTCTAACTACCTAGCCAGTCACACACACAAACACATACACAGCGTGCGCTGCATGTCACACAGACACAGTAGAAGCAGGAAGAAATCACCAGCCCCAGACAGACAACACAGGAAGCAGGAAGTAATCACCAGCCCCAGACAGACAACACAGGAAGCAGGAAGTAATCACCAAACCCAGACAGACAACACAGGAAACAGGAAGACACACCTTTGATGTTGTAATGTATGTATAATAGTAATTTAATAATGTTTGGCCTTTTGTGATTGTCTGTATAGCTATGTGGGGTATGGGGAGATAGGAAATGGGCTGCTATGGGTTTCTTTAGGGAGGTGGGGGTTAGGGTGGTTTGACAACATGCTCTGTCACTTATTCAAGTCATTCAAAAAGAAATACATTATTGTTGAAGCAGAATAAATGACATCACAGGAAGAGCATGGTGTGTCTGAGATTCAGTTACATCCCTGGCTCTCTGCATAACACACAACCCTCCCCTCACAAACCACTCTCTAAGAAGATTTGTCAGTTAGCCTCCTCTCTCTCTCCCTCCTCCCTCTCTCTCTCTATGGAGGGAGGGGAGAGGGAGGAGGGAGAGAGAGGAGGGAGGGGAGAGAGAGGAGGGAGGGGAGAGGGAGGGGAGAGAGAGGAGGGAGGGGAGAGGGAGGAGGGAGGGGAGAGAGAGGAGGGAGGGGAGAGAGAGGAGGGATGGGAGAGGGGAGAGAGGAGGGGAGAGAGAGAGGAGGGAGGGGAGAGAGAGGAGTGAGGGGAGAGGAGGGAGGGAGGGGAGAGGGAGGGAGAGAGAGAGAGGGAGAGGGAGGGAGAGAGTGGAGGGAGGGGAGAGAGAGGAGGGAAGGGAGAGAGAGGAGGGAGGGGAGAGAGAGGAGTGAGGGGAGAGGGAGAAGGGAGGGGAGAGAGAGGGGAGAGGGAGGGGCGAGAGAGGAGGGAAGGGAGAGGGAGGATGGAGGGGAGAGGGAGGGAGAGAGAGGGGAGAGGGAGGAGGGGAGAGGGAGGAGGGAGGGGAGAGAGAGGAGGGAAGGGAAGGGAGGAGGGAGGGAGAGGAGAGAGAGGAGGGAGGGGAGAGGGAGGGGAGAGGGAGGAAAGAGGGGAGAGGGAGGAGGGGAGAGGGAGGAGGGAGGGGAGAGAGAGGAGGGAAGGGAGAGGAGGGAGGGGAGAGGGAGGAGGGAGGGGGGAGGGAGGAGGGAGGGGAGAGGGGAGAGGGAGGAGGGAGGGGGAGGGGAGAGAGAGGAGGGAGGGGAGAGGGAGGAGGAAAGGCTTTGGCGTGAGTGATCCAGGCTGTTGCCATGCATGCTGGGTGTCATAACAAGGTGTCACACATGTTACAGCATCCTCTTTATAGACTGACACCCAGAGACAGGGCCAGAAAGACAGAGACATGTTACAGCATCCTCTTTATAGACTGACACCCAGAGACAGGGCCAGAAAGACAGAGACATGTTACAGCATCCTCTTTATAGACTGACACCCAGAGACAGGGCCAGAAAGACAGAGACATGTTACAGCATCCTCTTTATAGACTGACACCCAGAGACAGGGCCAGAAAGACAGAGACATGTTACAGCACCCTCTTTATAGACTGACACCCAGAGACAGGGCCAGAAAGACAGAGACATGTTACAGCATCCTCTTTATAGACTGACACCCAGAGACAGGGCCAGAAAGACAGAGACATGTTACAGCATCCTCTTTATAGACTGACACCCAGAGACAGGGCCAGAAAGACAGAGACATGTTACAGCATCCTCTTTATAGACTGACACCCAGAGACAGGGCCAGAAAGACAGAGACATGTTACAGCACCCTCTTTATAGACTGACACCCAGAGACAGGGCCAGAAAGACAGAGACATGTTACAGCATCCTCTTTATAGACTGACACCCAGAGACAGGGCCAGAAAGACAGAGACATGTTACAGCATCCTCTTTATAGACTGACACCCAGAGACAGGGCCAGAAAGACAGAGACATGTTACAGCATCCTCTTTATAGACTGACACCCAGAGACAGGGCCAGAAAGACAGAGACATGTTACAGCATCCTCTTTATAGACTGACACCCAGAGACAGGGCCAGAAAGACAGAGACATGTTACAGCATCCTCTTTAGAGACTGACACCCAGAGACAGGGCCAGAAAGACAGAGACATGTTACAGCTCCCTCTTTATAGACTGACACCCAGAGACAGGGCCAGAAAGACAGAGACATGTTACAGCATCCTCTTTATAGACTGACACCCAGAGACAGGGCCAGGAAGAGGGTCAGAGACAGCTGTGTAGTCAGAGAGTCAGTGACAGTGGTGTAGTCAGAGGGTCAGAGACAGCTGTGTAGTCAGAGAGTCAGAGACAGCTGTGTAGTCAGAAGGTCAGAGACAGCTGTGTAGTCAGAAGGTCAGAGACAGCTGTGTAGTCAGAGAGTCAGTGACAGCTGTGTAGTCAGAAGGTCAGAGACAGCTGTGTAGTCAGAGGGTCAGTGACAGCTGTGTAGTCAGAGAGTCAGAGACAGCTGTGTAGTCAGAAGGTCAGAGACAGCTGTGTAGTCAGAAGGTCAGAGACAGCTGTGTAGTCAGAGAGTCAGTGACAGCTGTGTAGTCAGACAGTCAGAGATAGCTGTGTAGTCAGAGGGTCAGTGAGTCAGAGACCTTGCAGGATCTTTGAGAAGCAGCAGAGCAGCAGAAGTCCATCTGGAGTGTTCTATAACTATTAGTCAGTTCAGACCCTGCTCTCCTCACAGAGACAGATTACCATGCTCCACGGGTCCATGCCTTACACACACATGCACGCACACAAAGAAACGCACGCACGCCACACACACACACACACACACACACACACACACACACACACACACACACACACACACACACACACACACACAGACACAGACGCACACACCCAGGCGCATGCATGAACGCACGCAAGCACCCACCCACCCACACACACCCTCCAGTGGGTGGTGAAGACGGCTCAGTACATCACTGTAGAGAGCAGAGAGCAGAGAGTAGAGAGCAGAGAGCAGAGAGCAGAGTAGAGAGCAGAGGAGAGAGTAGAGAGCAGAGAGTAGAGAGCAGAGAGCAGAGCAGAGAGCAGAGTAGAGAGCAGAGGAGAGAGTAGAGAGCAGAGAGTAGAGAGCAGAGAGCAGAGTAGAGAGCAGAGGAGAGAGTAGAGAGCAGAGAGTAGAGAGCAGAGAGCAGAGAGCAGAGAGCAGAGTAGAGAGCAGAGGAGAGAGTAGAGAGCAGAGAGTAGAGAGGAGAGGAGAGAGCAGAGCAGAGGGGAGAGTAGAGAGCAGAGGAGAGAGCAGAGAGCAGACAGCAGAGAGCAGAGAGCAGAGGAGAGAGCAGAGAGCAGAGGAGAGAGCAGAGGAGAGAGCAGAGAGGAGAGCAGAGAGCAGAGGAGAGAGCAGAGCAGAGAGCAGAGAGGAGAGCAGAGGAGAGCAGAGGATAGAGCAGAGAGCAGAGGAGAGAGCAGAGAGCAGAGGAGAGAGCAGAGGAGAGAGCAGAGAGCAGAGGAGAGAGCAGAGCAGAGAGGAGAGCAGAGGAGAGCAGAGGAGAGAGCAGAGGAGAGAGCAGAGCAGAGAGCAGAGAGGAGAGCAGAGGAGAGCAGAGGAGAGAGCAGAGGAGAGAGCAGAGAGCAGAGGAGAGAGCAGAGAGGAGAGCAGAGAGCAGAGAGCAGAGTAGAGAGCAGAGGAGAGAGCAGAGCAGAGAGGAGAGCAGAGGAGAGCAGAGAGAAGAGAGCAGAGAGCAGAGGAGAGAGCAGAGAGCAGAGGAGAGCAGAGAGCAGAGATCAGAGAGCAGAGGAGAGAGCAGAGAGCAGAGGAGAGAGCAGAGAGCAGAGGAGAGAGCAGAGCAGAGAGGAGAGCAGAGGAGAGAGCAGAGCAGAGAGGAGAGCAGAGGAGAGCAGAGAGCAGAGATCAGAGAGCAGAGGAGAGAGCAGAGAGCAGAGGAGAGAGCAGAGAGCAGAGGAGAGCAGAGAGCAGAGGAGAGCAGAGAGTAGAGAGTAGAGAGTAGAGAGTACAGAGTAGAGCAAAGAGCAGAGAGCAGAGACTGGTAAATACCAGGAAGCAGATTGGATGATTACAGCCCGTCCACCTATCCTTCCTCCAGATCAATATTTATCTGGTAATGGGGAATGTCAAATTACATCTTTGTTGTTCCAACTGATTACTTCATGGTGGTAATATTAAAGGCTCTGATAGAGTCAGTGAGGCAGTGACACCTCCTACATGGTGGTCATATTAAGGACTCTGATAGAGTCAGTGAGGCAGTGACACCTCCTACATCATGGTCATATTAAGGACTCTGATAGAGTCAGTGAGGCATAACATTAAACAAAGGCAGAAACTTGTTGAATATATAGAGCCCTATAATTCTAACCTCTGACCTCAAACCAGTTCCACTGCTTTTTACATTCTTCCCCTCTAATTAGGGATTTAGACCTGGGACACCAGGTGGATACAATTAATTATCAGGTAGAACAGAAAACCAGAAGCAGTCTGCACCTTGTAGGGTAAGATTTTAATACCCCTCTTATAGAAAGTACTAAAGCAGGGCAACCTTACCCAGTCTTGGCGAAGTTAGTCCAGTAGGTCATCACCACAGCACTGAGCATGATGTCGTTCTTGGAGAAGTTACAGGGGAACAGGTCTGTGGGTCCGATCATGGGGATCCCGAACACGTAGGGTACCTCGTCCCCGTGGGCTGCGTCCGACCAGGCCGGCTTCATCAGACTCTGGCAGTGGTGGTAGAAGGCGTAGAAGTACGTTGGCGAGCCGTAACGGGCATGGAGGTCCGCCGTCACCACCGACGGCTCCACCCACTGGTGGTCGGTGAACAGAGCGACCAGCGTCTTGCGTCGTGTCTCGGGGTTGTCGCGGTCTGCCCAGTCCGTGTACATGAACTTGATGGTCTCCCTCAGAGTGTCTTTGCCTTCTGGGTAACCGTAGAGGCTGTCAACGAAGTCCGACACGGAAAAGTCAAAGTCATTGCCGGAGATGCCGTC